>NW_021318595.1:14976521-15025679 GCF_001605985.2 Dendrobium catenatum | reverse complement strand
TGAACATGTCGCGCATCTGAGTAGAGCCACGCTTCTCAAAATTCTTTCTAATCTTGTCATTGTGTTGGGGCAGCCAACAAAACTCTTTCTGCAATAAAAAACAATCAATTTACCTTAAGTAAGAAAGAATAAATCATTTAACATAAAAACAAAAACACAGAAATACCTCAAACTCTCTAAACCACATCTCCCGGACTTCTTTTGGGACTTTCTTCCAAGAAACATAAGGAGCGTCAAACCTGCTCCGTATGATGTCCCGTATTTTATGTGTTGGTTGTTTTGATGGATAGAACCTACAAAAAAAAGTTATGTAAAACAAATATAAAATATAAAATAAAACAATTAGTTAGTTTAAATAAAAGTTACTATACGTACGTGTCACCCTCAGGTGCTATCAACATTCTACCATCTGTCTGCTGCTGTGGAGTTGGAATGATTTAGTTTAATATTTTTTTCTTCTTTGCTATATGCATTGGAGAGCTATTACTATTTTTTTTAGTTAAAACACAGTGAAGGGCCTACGCATTAATACCGAAAAAGGGTTACAAGATCCTTAAAAAGAACCTCCAACTCGCTAATGCTAAAAAAAGCTATAAGAGAAAGTAAAATAAATCCTAAGAGTCAGTGGTTCCTTATACTAAGAATAACAAAAAAAAAAACCCTAAGTACATTCTAGGGCTGTAAGAAGACAGCACCCCAAAAAGGAATAACAATATAATAGTATTCATCACAATCTTCCTGCAAAAAATATAGGCTAACCTCGAATAACTCAAAAAGCTAGAGCTCGTCGGTAACAGCTGAATTTCCTGTAGTGGAAGACACTCCAACACAAAAAGGTAATTTGGCAAGTATAATGGGACGAGTAGATATTTAAGCATTTGACATATAAAAGAAGAAGTGAAGTGGCAAACCCATCCCTGAGAGTAAACACAACTGCTACAGTGTGCAGAAGACAAAGCAACCACGGTGCCATTTGGCGACAAAATCGCCTGTCAGAGGACATGTACCACATCCTTATTGGTAGGAGATTGTTTGAGAATGGATCATAGTGATATTTTTGACCAGGCATTATCTCTATGTGAGCTAAAATTATATTTGAATTTGTCCACCGCGAAAAACTTGTTTGGAGGATGGATGGATTTTGCTTTCAGTGGTTGATGGGATTGTTTCAATTTTAAGACATTTGGATTTTTTTTTTTTTTTTTGATTTTTTGGATTTTGGAGTAGTTTATTAACATTTGAAAATATTTATGAACCCCTCCGGTTGATATCTGTAGTCAACACAGCCATCATCGAGGTGTTTGGGGCATTTTTATTTTTAGGTTGAACCTTGTCGACAGAGGATCGGGTTTCATAGGTTTTATGCCTTTGTTAGTGAATTCTCATTATTATAGGCCTTTAAGGCCTAATATGAATGCATAAAATAAATATCCCGATTTTATCTCATGACCGCATATTTATTTAATAGTTCGAGCCATGTCGACTCCTATCTACCCACATAGAAGGATCGGGCTCAAACTTAGATTTATTTATTGACATGCGCAGCATCCTTAGATATCATGTGTGTACCCAATAACATGCTCGTCGGGGCCCATGCAGGTGTTGTGATTATATATGCCCTTATGTATACCTATATGTATACAAATTATGATGCATGTGCGAGGGCATTTACTTAAATACACTTATATATGTATCATTATTATTCTTTGATACATGTCAAATCCTTCTGGTTGCAATCGACATGTTGAATGTGGAATGGGTCTTTGACAATGTCGTTGAACCCTCTAACTTGTAGGGTATTGATGTGTTTTTCATGGAATTGAGTCGTGACGATGGAAATATTATCGCTCCTTTCATTCCTGCCTTTTGATAAAGTCATCAGGCCCGTATTGTATGTGTTACAAATCCACCACCACTGCCAACAAGTAGATGAATGAGCTCATTTATGAACTGAGGCTGACTAATGAATGGGTTGCATTCATTATTGATATCATTTCCACACATTCATCAATCATCATATCATATTCATGGTGTGTTGACATTCGACATTCGTAGGCTACTATGGTGTTCCTTTTCGAGTCAACTGTCATTAATTGTTTGCAATCAAACTATATATCCCTTCTTAATTTTCATTGCCTGAGAGGTTGGATGTCTTCATTTGTGTCTTGATGTTGGTCATCTTTATTGATAAAGGTAGAGTGCATTTGTTTACAAGTTAAAATTACCAATGTGAGGAATTATTATCTCTATCATATGCTTCCACCCATGTTCGTAGGGAATTCAATGCATTTACAATCGTCTGTTGATTGTTGTCCCTTGCATGTGAGGAGTCTCTTGTTTATTCATTTCTAATCGTATTTAGATTCATATGCCAGTATCATCAATCATTAGTTAAAACTTTATATTGTTGATGGCGAACATATCATGTCCCAAGTTCTTGATCGTGTATAGGCACTTGCATTTTTGCACATATAGGTTGTTCTTCGTAAGCAAATGAACAATGGAGCTAGCACGGCGATTCTTTAATGTTGATTAAAAATCTTGCATCATTGATTTCAATATTGTGGTTGTTCTTTCATCTGACTATTACCGATGAACGAATAAAGTTATAGATTACAAACCTTTCATTGTGTTTGGACACATCTCGTAGTTTGCAAGGGACTTATGTGTGGATGATAGTTTCACTATGCACCTTGTGTCGATTACTCGACACAAATTATCTTCAATCACTTAAGAGCATGATAGAGATACATTACTTGTACTCATGGCATACCCCATTTTGGTTTAATCAATTGCTCTTTAGGAGTTAGTTATGCCTTATATTACAAACCAACTGTGATGCTCCAAAGTTCTCATATCATGGCTTTCTAACTAAGTCATACCATTTCACAATTTTCTCTTTTTGTGTGTTCATCAAAATTTGAGATGATAATTGTAAGTTCTTTATTTATCATAAGTTTTGCATGTGTTTAACTTGTAGGATGCTTGCATTTTTAATACAAACTTTGTGATTGATCCATATACAACTTGTGATGTTTATTCATGTTCTCGCTTAGGATCAAACCATGCATCATTTCAATTAACATTAAAGCTTCATTCAACATAAGCTTTATGCTTTGTATATCCAAAATTCATCAATTTTATGAGTTGGAGATTCTAACTTTAGGCTTTAGGTTCTATTCTTCATCATCCATTCAAGTTAAAGTGTTTTTCACTTAGCTTATTTAAATTCAAAATTTTCATTGATTGTTTCATTTATGCTTAAATTCATCATATGTTCAATGTCATTTGATTAAAGCACATTTGAGTCCAAGATGATTTCTTGGCTATCCAAAAAGTAGTGTTTGAATCAAGTTTAAGTTTGAGCTCATTTATTTGGGTTTAAGTTTTAATCATCCATTTTTTTATCCCTGCTGTCCAAAGATGAGTTCCCTGTTGTCCAAAAATTTGTGCAAGTCCTTGTCTTTTTCAGACAAAATGTTGGCAGCTTCCCAGCATCTCTCCCATTTAGGGAAAAACCAAGAGGCAACCTACTGCAATGTTAAAAAAGACGTGCACAGTTGATGTTTGTGAGACACCGTGGCTGTAGTTTTTTTGTTTGTCATCCACCACGCCAAGAAAGGTGTGTATGGGTTATTAAAAGCAGATATTTAAAAAAAGAAAAGCAATTATATCCCTGCCAGGTACTTATATTTTTGCCTCGCTGTGCTAAGAAAAGCACGCACAAGGCTCGCCCGCCTTCGTCGTAAACATCGTATCGAGTTTCCTCCCATCACTCTAAGAAAAGTGTGCATAGGGGGTCCCTCAGCATGTTGCAAACACCAAAAATAATACTTTAGGATGATTATTCACCTCGCCACAAGCACCGCGACGAGCTTCCTCCCACCGTGCTAAGAAAAGCATGTATGGGTGATTACTCGCCATGCTACAAGCGCCGAAATGGGTTTTCCAAAATTTTTAATATTTTTTTTTCTTTTCTTTCTTTTTAATTTTTTTTCTTTCTTTTTTCTACTTTTTTGAAACTTCTCTCTCTCTCTTTTTCTCCGCTTTTCTTACTTTCATAAATGTACATACACATAATAACAATAACAAGTATAGTTGTCAATTATATTTAACACTAATTAATTATATACGATAATAGCAACAACTAACTACAAGTGAATGACTGAATGAAAAAAAAAAAGAAATAATAATTAAAACTAATAACATTTTTTTTGGTTAAAACCCACAGAGGGGTCTACGCGTTAATATCCAAAAAAGAGGTTACAATGTCCTTAGAAGGCACCTCCAGCTCGTTAATACTCAAAAGAGCTACATTAGAAAACAAAAAGAAACTTAAGAGCCGATGGTTCCTTTTTCTAATAATTACAAAAAGACCTAAGAACATTCTAGTGCTGCAAGAAGATAGCACCCAAAAAAGGAAGAGCAGAATAATCACGTTGAGCCCAGTCTTCCTGCAAAAAGAATCAGCAAACCTCAAGGAGCTTTGGGAAGAAGAAATCGTGAAATCCTTGCCAAATTTGTGAGCCCAAAATTCAGGATTGAGAAGCTGCATAAAAGAAAAACTCCAGAATACAGCATTAATAAAGCAGCATAATTGTAAGAGATAAATATTAAAGCAATTGGAAAAGGAAGTGAGGTTAATACCCTCGCCATTTAAATTGATAACCTGGAAGGTAGCTTCAAGCATAACAGAGATAATTCTAGGAGTAAAAAACCTCATAATTAACCCAACTTTACCAAAATAAAGGGTTAGAACATAACCATAGAAACAGATATTAAGAGAGTAAGAAAAAAATAGATCCGAGAAGTTCACCAGCGAAGAAACATTGGCAATCCCCTGCAGCTGGTCGAGGCACCAAGATACCCCAGATAACCCCCAAGCAGAGTAGAAATCTCCCTAAGCAGCCTCCACAACATAATAAAAAAGAAGAAACCAAAAGGAGTCCCAGGCTCCCAGACACAAAAACCAATAAGACCACAAAATCTATAGATAATAAACGATTTCATAGAAAGGGCGAGCTTGTCATAACGAGCCAGAAAAGCCAAATTTAGCAGCCATGGATGAGTGGAAATCACCTGCAGCTGACAGAACAACCATAAAACATTATCCCATAGAACACCAACACCCCTAGGTAAACCACCAAGCAGAAAGGAAAAAACCCTTAAACTCCACCACAAAATAATAGTCAGGACATTATAAAAAAACTCCCAAGCTTCCAGAAGTTTAAATAGGGAATACCCCAAAAGCTACAAGTAAAATCCAGTAAAGGGACCAAAGGAAAATCGCCAGAAAGAGCCATAAACACTAGATTAAGATACTCAAGCATGACGAAGGTAAGGAAGCCTGGTTTTGTCCAGAGTAATAAGCCCTTTAAGAGGGGAGGACAGATTACAAACATTAAGCTCTTGATAAATATTAAGTTGACAACCAAATTTAGCCAACCAATCCGCACAAGCGTTCCCTTCACGATAAATATGTGAAATATTTTAATTAAGCTTGGATAGAGATGCTTTAATTTTTCTAATTGTGAGGAATACTAGATTTCTCATCCGTAATAATATGGATTAAGTGTTTAGAATCAACCTCAATCAACACTTGATCAAAACCTAGTCTCAAATAGATGTTTAAACCTTGAAGTAAGCCCAAAAGCTCAGTAGTGATAACAAAACAAAGTTTTAGAGGGCCGAAAAATGTAGCAATAGGATTACCATTATAGTTGCGGATTATCCCGCCCAAACCAGCCACATTCGAACAAACCGATCCATCCGAGTTAAGTTTAACATAAGGAAAAGTGGGCTTAATCCACCTCACAACACAGTCAACTTTATCTAAGGGGCCATTGTTACTATTAATGCCAAAATGAGTAGATAACGGACTGCAGTTTTTAAAATTTTTTATAGTAATAAGATTAACAGAGTGCAACTATAGAATTTTGTTTTTAATATTGTCAATGATCTGATTAGCAACCATCTTGATCTCATTGTGTTTAGAGTCACTCCTGGCCTTTCAAAGTTACCAAATAATCAAAATAGGAATTAAATTATGGATATGACCTTTGGCTTTAGAGAACCACAGTTTAAAGATATCAGCGACCTCACAATTAGCATTGAAGAACCCAATTTTAGCAAGATTAAAGAAGTGGTAACAAACCTTTTGAGCAATCACGCCATTAATGAACACATGCTTGAGACTTTTAATATTAAAACAATATTGACATTTAGAAGCAAAGATAAAACCTTTTTTCCACAAACGATTGTCCACAGGTAAATAGCCTTTAAGGCATCTCCAAGATAAAATAAAGCAAGATAAAGTAATATTATTATGCCAAAGAGAAGCAAAGTTTTGAGAGAATTCACCTTTGATACTAATAACCTCCCACACCTTCTTAATACTGAAATTACCAGATAAGGATAAATTGAAAAGAATTTTATCTTTGCAATATAAATGTAAAGGAATTTGCACAATTATCTCAATAATGTCATTCGGAACAACCTCCAAGAGTTTTGTAATGTTCCATTCACCATTATGAATGAAAGAAAAAACTCTAATAGTATCAATAGTATGGGTATTAAGATAACTATCAATAGAAGACGTACCCAACCAATTGTCTTGCCAAAAAGAAACATTCCCTTTCCTAAGGCCCCATTGGATATAATGTTCAGCCTCTCATTTAATCTTACAAAGCCATTTTCACACCAAAGAATCGGAAGATTTATAGTGGAAAACCAAAAGATTGAGCTCTTTACAATATTTAGCATTCATAAATTGAGCCCACAAACTATTATTAGATCTAAAGGTAAATCAAAGTTTATGAGAAAAAGTATGCACAGTGTCAAGAATAGTCTTGCAATTTAAAGAGCCTCATTGTAAACCCCACAAACTTTGCTCCAAGTGGTCATATTAATTCAAGACTTGTTGTTTTTGGCTCCCCAAAAAAACTTATTGATCATTTTTTTCCATTCTATTACAAACCGTGGAGGAAGGTTGAAGAGTATGAAAAATAAATATAGGAATAGAACATAACACACTTTTGATCAAAACCAACCTACCACCAAAAGAAAGAAAACTAGAAGACCAATTAAGAAGTTTCCTTTGAAAGATAGTGAAATTATTGTAAAAAAAATTAATCTTTTTTCTTCCTTTAAAAAGAGGGGTGCCAAGATACTTAATAGGAAGTGAGGAAGAGGTAAAGCCACACACTCTCTTAATCTTATTGATCCTACAATTATAAACCACTAATATTCTAAAAATGTGACAAAAATTGAATAAGAGTTTTAATTTTTTTAATAGAGGCATTCGAGAAAATAATAAAATCATCAGCAAAATTGAGATAAGTAATAGGAAGGCCACCAGCAGTACGGAAGAGAAGGTTAGGGATCCTTCTATAAAGATCCGCAAGGCCTCTTCAGAGATATTCCATGGAGATAATAAATAGAGAAAGAGACAAAGGATTTCCTTGTCTTAGCCGATGCTCAGATCTAAAAAATCCATGGTTGCGACCATTAATGATAACAGAAAAATAATAGTTTTCAATACTATTCTGAATAAGCTTAATGAAAGACTGATTAAAGCCAAATAGAAATAACACTATATAAAGAAATTACCAATTCAAATTATCATAAGTATTAGTAATATCGAGTTTAAAAATAAGATTACCTCTAGTTGCTCTTGCATTAATATCATGAACCATCTCTTGAGCCAGTAAAGTGTTATCAAATATACTCATACCTTTCACAAACCCAGTTTGGTTGAAAGAGATAATTCTCAATAAGATTCGCATTAATCTATAAGCAATGATTATAGCCACAAGTTTATTAAAGAAAGTACAAATACTAGTATGTTTGAAATCATTCCAATAAGTGGTAGATTCTTTTTTAGGGATAAGCACAATATTAGTGGAAGAGAAGAATTTAGGATATGGGTTGCCATTAAGAAAATCAATCACAGCATCCACAACATTAACTTTAATAATATCCCAAGTTTTAACAAAATTTTTGGTAGTAAACCCATCAGAGCCAACAATAGAATCGCTATTCATATCTTTAACAGTGCTCCAAATTTCATCCTCCGTAGGGGTTTGAGTGAGTAAACGATTATCTTCCTCATCCACAACATTAGGGATCACATCAGAATCCAAAATAGGGATGGTTAAAGTAGAGCTATTAAAAATTTCTTTAAAATAATTCACACCAGAATTAACAATTGACTCATCATAATCATAAACAAAACCAAGATTATCAACCATTCTGAAAATATGACTTCTAATTCTATTTTATTAGCTAAATCATGGAAAAAAGAGTTGTTCCTATCCCCTTCCAAAATCATAATAGTATAAACCTTTTGTTTCCAAAAGATTTCCTCCTGATTTTGCATTTGGAAAAGATGAATTTTAGCATTATCAAGATTAGAAAGATTATCAGCTATAGGATCATCGAAAAACAATTTATCCAACTCCAAAACTTGATTTTTAGCTTCCTTGATATTCACAAAAATGTTTTTGAAAATATATTTATTCCACCATCTGAGAACTTGTTTTATTCTACTCAATTTAGCCCAGAGGCGAGCCATGCCTTTAATATTATTGTCACGAGAGATAATGACTTGCCAGTTATTAGAAATCACATTTAAAAAATCAGAATGGGGAATCCACAAGTTTTGAAATCTAAAGGCTGAAGAAGCATTAATTTTATTATCGGAAATGTTCATCAAAAGAGGAGCATGGTCAGATAAAGTTCTACTCAAGTGCTGAACTTGAGTCATAGGAAAATCTCTTATCCAATCATTATTAAAGAGAATTCAATCAAGTCTTTGCCACATAGAAGATCTACTCCAAGTACAAGCACTACTAGAAAAACCAATATCAGAAAGGTTGCAATTAGAAATCATGTGATTGAAATCATCCAAATCATTCACATTAGGGGGGTTACCCCGTATACTTTCATTAGCACTAGAGATAATATTGAAATCACCACCCACACACCAAAGACAATTAAAGATGTGGGCAAAATCTGATAAAAGTTCCCAAAGATGGAGCTGGCCTATTCTAGTACAAGCAGCGTACACAAAAGAAGCATTAAAAATAAAATTGGAATAAGAGTTTGCATATGAACAACTTGATGAAAATCAGAGATGGCAGAGATGTTGAGGTGACTCTTCCACGGAATCTAGATTTTATTAGAAAAATTAGTAAAGCTCATGTTAAAACCCAAATGAGAGGCAGTACTAGCAATTTTATCAGAAGAGATTAAAGGTTCAATTAAAACCAAAAGATGAATCTTATGCACACGACATAAGTTTCTAACACGGGTCTTATAATCAGACCCCCTGATCCCCCTCACATTCCAAATAAGTGCTTTAATCATTGAAATTTTTTGCAGTAGCTTGAGCCTAGTAGAATGAGGTGTCTCAGGTAAGGGAACTTTACCTTTTTTTTTTTCTTTTGCTCCTTAAAAACTCCTTCCTCCTTATTAGTTTTAGAAGCCCAATCAGCATTAGCAGATAAAGAGGTAATATTGGGACAAACCCATTTCTCTACATATTCAATTTGAACCGCATTAATAGGGTCAGGAATTTTACTAGGGATAAATTCCCCTTTTTCACAATCCTCCACACTATCCTTTCCCTTATCATTAGTATCCACAGTATTCATGAGGTTGGGATTCTCTTCATTATGAAGCATGGAATCAATAGAAACAAAAATAATAGGAAGCTCAATACCTTCCTCAATAGTTTTATCATTAGGAAAACATCTCTCAGGTGAGTTGCAATGAGTATTATCCAAAACCATAACATTTTTCAAAGTAATTAAAATTTCATTTCCAACCTTCTCTACATTGGAAGGGGTGTCATCCTGATTCAAAAGAATCAGGACATCAACATTCTCTGTGGACGTAATGGTAGCGGCCCCCTTTAAAGTGGAGTTGTTGGAAACTTTTTTAAGCTCCGGATGTAGTTTAAAACAATCAGAAATCACATGACCATGTGTTTTACATTGATTACAAAAATCAAGAACATTTTCAAAATCCACCTTTTGTAAAAAACCAAAAGCTTTTGATCTAACTCAAACTTCCTTAACAAGTTTCTTAATTATGTCTACTTCAACTAGAACCCTAGCCACAGACGGACGGGTTCTAGAAGCAGTAGCTTGATCCGTTTGTAATGGGCGGTAGAAAATTGAACTAAGGGCATGTAAGACTTTATTGTTAAAAAAATGTAGTCTAAGATTAGGAAATGAAATTCAAATAGGCACAATATGGGTTTCTTCTTTCACATCAAAGAAAGGCATCCACTTCAAAATCCGCATTTGGCTGTTAAGAATAAAATAAGATCTACGAGAAAAAACACAACTGTAATCAACATCGTTGGATAGCTGAATAGCAACATGTTTGAAATCTAAAAGATCAACCAAATAGAAGCATGACAATTTCATATTACCGAAAAAATCACGAATTGCATCTAGATTAGGCCGTCGGAGGCCAAATTTACCCACTAAAGTGAAACGAAAAGGAGAGCAAGGTTCAAAACATCATCATCTGAGAGCATAACAGCTGACACACCATTAAAAGTAGATGGCCGGGACAAGTGAAGGTAGGGTACACCTGCCGAAGATCCAGCAAGAACATCTTTAAAGGAACAAGATTTTGGAGGAGAAGGAACCTCTGAGTCCAAGCTAAAGAAACCTTTGTTCGAGTCTTGAACCTTGGTAGCAACATTCCCCAAGGGCGTCGAGGAGGAAGCCCCCGCCATCGCAGCTTAGCCCAAATAAGGCCAAAAGCGAAAAAGAGAACCAGCAATGGAAAAAAATGGAACATATCACTCGATTGCACCGTCGGAGAGGACGCGAGGCGCAAGAGAAACCGAGGTAGGAAGGGAACCCTAGAATCGCCTGAGGCGGCGCTTAGGGAGACACAGAGAGTGAAGGGGGGGTTTAAAACTAATAACATATTTTAAAACTAACAAACAAATTTCAAAATTAAAGACATATATATTTTTAAAAAAATTAATAACTAATTTTAAAACTAATAATAGATTTTACAACTAAAGATAGATTTTATAACTACAAAAAAAAGTTTATTATTGGATAAGACTAACAGCTAAATAAAAAAAGCTAATAGTCCTAATTAATATTACTAACTAAGGTAAAACGTTAATAACTAATAACTCTAGTCAACATTACTAATTAAAAAAAAATAGTCAACATTACTAACTGAAAATAATATCTTAAGAAAATAAAATAATAGTAATAATAAAATAACTACAGCAAAACAAGAGGTTCCTTTGGTATCCAGGAGGAATAACTTCACGTAATTGTCGTGGAGAAGAAAAGAGTTTGGTTACAGGCATTCACATGAATGAAAGAGTAAAGAAGACAAAAGGAAAAGGGTAAGGCTCACTATTAGAGCCCTACATTGGGTATTCATATTCACACCCACCCACGTACCCACTCATATCCAATGGGCATGGGTGGGCATGGGTATGCTCATGACCTCATGGGTGGGTACTCAATATCAGAGGACAACCAATTTATATTACTAATCATCATATGCATGCAATATATTACAGTAATCCTAACTACGCAGTGTGCAATAGTGAACCACATCACGACCATGATAAATTTTAATATGTGGCTTGAAAATTTGCAGTAAGAGAAAATGGTAAAAAACCTCAATGTCATTAATCCGTAGCAGGCTGCATTCAATAAGTGTGGAAAGTGGGTGGGTATGACATCCGAAAAGTCACCATAGGTGGGTGTGGGTGGGAAAAGCCCGCCAGCACACAGCTTGGATACCCATTGGGTACCCAAGAAAAATCCCATGTAGGGCTCTGCTCACTATTGATTTAAGTGGAGAAGTTTAGAGTATGCCCACAACTCTCTTAGCCCAAATGTGCAAAACAAGTAGGAAGGAACTAGTCTGTTATAAACGGAAATCGGATTCAGTGGAGGTAGGCTGCTCTGATACAGATGAAAGGGTAGTGTGGAAGTGGAGAGCTGCTATTGAAACGAAGAGGGAGGAGGTTGGATCGGAACAGTGGGAAGAGGCGTGAGGTGCTAGTTGAATTCGGCCAGAGTGAAGGCTGAGACCTGACCGGAGGTCTGGGAGTTCGGTCTTGAAAGGTTTGGATATAGCAGGTAGAGGAGTTTGTGTGTGGGAGGAGTTTGGACGGAGGTAAGGTTGAATGGATGAATGAGTATAGAGAGCTCAGTTGGAAAGGACGAAGAGCTCAATATAAGTTCTATTTAGTTTCCCTTTAAGGATAAATCTCCAAAAATTATTACGTATAGTATCGAGGAATATCGAGTGCTCGGTACCGAGCTCCAAGTGACGTGGCTTGTGGTTATTGGTCTCTGGACACATTTAGGACGTAATAGTTACTCGTGTATTCGAGGCCATCTGCGATAGGGAAACTGAAGCAACGAACTAGGCAATATATTAAATGCCATTAATTTAGGTCATTTTATTTTTCTCTTTCTGTTACCTGGTTCTCATTAAGATTTGATCAATTGAAATGCCATATTAGTGGCATGTCACCATACATTAATTCCAAATGACAATAAGGCTTTAATTATATAAATTCGACTTGATTTATGTGTAATTTTTCAATTAGCGTGCAATTTTCTCTTGATTTGTGTGCCGATCGCCTCGTTTTGCATATCAATTTTGTAAAACATTTAAATTAGGCAAATTAATAGTGCATTTAGGGTATTGCTGATGTTTCGGTCACAATGATGCAATCCATTTCGAGATCAAAATGTTGAGGTCTAATTTCCTTGAAATGTGTATTCTTGCATTAGGACCATCGTCGGTCATGGTATGATTTTAATTGGGCAAATTGATAGTCAATTTAAAGTATTGACGGCATTCCATATGCAGTGGCGAAATCCGTTCGTCGATCAGATATTGTTTGGTCGACGTCGAGGGCTAAATTCTTTAGCATGCACATTATTATCTTGTGATTTATGCTTTGCCTCGAAATACTTGCCGACCTTCTCGTACATAATTATTTAATCAAATTGAATATCATCCTTAGGTATTTAGGACGTTCTGAATGTAGTGATGAAGTTCGTTAGTCGATCGGACATCGTGTTGTTATTGTCGAGACAAATTTCCTTGATATGTGTGCTCTTTTCTTTTGTGCATGTTGTATGTTTTTGCATGTCGATTTCACCACATAACTTTTTTTTGATGAATTAGCAATGTATTTTAGGTATTATCAATGTTCTGAATGCAACGGTGTAGTCTGTTTTGCGATCGAACTTCATTTGAGCATCGCTGAGGTCTTATTTCCCTCATAATGCCTGTCTTCGCATCATATTCAAATCATCTCAAAATCCATGACAACATCTCAGAAGATCTAAATTGAATAAATAAAATGTATATTCTAAACGTCGGTGACATTCTGGACGCAATGATGTAGTCCGTTTGTCGATCCGACGTCATTTGGTCAGCTTCATGCTTTAATTTCGGGTGTCGGTTGTCCCTTTTGACCGATCTCGGCCGATTCAATTGTGAGATGCCTCGACTTAGCAGAATTCAATGTCTTGATCACAATGACGCTGTCCGTTTTACAATCAGAGGTCATTTGACCCTTCAAGTGATGTGTGGTACCAACCCGCGCACTGCTCGATTCTCCATTCTAGCCCTTAAGGTACAACCCTTCCAACCAATGTTATTCATTCCCGTTGCAGGCCTAACACCCATGAATGAATGTATCTTTAATTTCTTTAGATTGTTGAGTGGTTGAAGGTTGTTAAGCTTCATGGCACGTAATTAGGCAACACATGTCCTCCTCGACATTTTTCACATTTCCAACATTATAGATTCCTACTTTGCAAAGCCCTTTCATATTCTTTAGCTCCCAACTCTATACCCACTTGCATCTTGTAGTGATCCCGATTAAGACATTGATCAAAAGAGGGAAGAGAATGCAAATGAACTTTCCAATCCTCCATAATATATCAAGCTCGATTCATGTAGCAAATCATATCTTGAAGTATGAAAGACCCCTTCTTTTTGTTACGGACTCGTCAAAGAAAGTTTTTTTTTTATCAAAACATCAAAATAACTCCTAATATCCTCCATAGTCTTTCCTTGAAAACCAAAAATCTGGATGAGATCCAATGCAATCTACATTCGGGTTGAGTCATCTTTATGAAATTTATGCTCTTTGGGGTGATTGTAGGCATCAACAGAGGGTCCAACATTTGACTCCTAAAAAATACTATATATATATATATATATACATACATACATATTATATATATATATATGGAAAGAGAGAGAGAGAGAGAAATAGTTTTTTTTTTAAATTAAAACCCACTCAAAGACCTATGCATTAATATAAGGAAAATAATAGAAGTCCTAAAAAGAGATAAATAGCTCACTACCACTCTAAAGAGCTACAATCAAAACAAAAGAAAAACCTAAGAGCCATAAATCTCTATCTAAATGCAATCAACAAAAAAAAACCCTAAAAATGTTACTAGAGGATAGGAACCATCACCCTAAAATTGGAGAGCAAAAAAGATTTGAGAGACTAAAAGGAACAAAATCACCAGCAATAAAAGTGAATCACCTAAACCTAGAGTAAACATAGAAGCATGGAGAGAGAGAAAGGCCATAAACAAGGATAACCCAGAGTAACATATGAGCAGCCAAATCATATTAGCATAAAAAGCTAAAAACCTGACAAAACCACTAAAAGAATAGTTAAATTTAGTAATAAAAAACTCCAGAGAGACACAACAACCTATGAACAACCAACAATGAACAAAGAATATTCCTGTCACCAAATAATTCAATCATATTTCATAGATCAACCAAATGAAAAGCTTAACAAGAGAGCCACCAACAAAGAAAATTCTTTCCCCAATCAAAAGGAGCCAAAACTCAGCCCAAAACCAACTGAGCAGCTAAATAACAACTACAAAACCAACTTCAATAAAAGGCACTCAGTATACACCAAAAGAACTTAATAAAACTAACAATCAATGACCTAGACATCAGGGATAAAGCACATGATCCAACTCCAAGCATCAACCAGGACCCAAACCTACCATAAGCAAAGAGAATTGCTACCCAGAGCCCCAAAAAGGCCAAAATAGAAAAAACAATAACAATTAGCCCAACATTTCTAAAGTAAGACAACCCTATTATATCAACCCTCAGCATACCCTTAATTAGAGGAAGCTCAGAGCAACTATGAAATATGATATAATCCATAATAGTAAAACCATTCTTAGCAAGACAATCAATAGTACAATTCCCTTCCCTCCAAATATGAGTGATTTTATAACACATTGCCTCAAACAATTTATGATATTTCAAAATAAGTAAAAAAAAAAAAAGAGAGGCCACATTATAGAACTAATTAGAATAAATGATATTCACTAAAACCTTGAAAACAAATTCAATTTAAACATTAGTAATATGACAATCTAAACATATCTTAATAACTTGCTAAAGAGCTTCCATTTCCTCCTTAAGAATACCACACTTAAGAATTTTAGAGGAGAAAGCTATCACAAAATTGCAACGATAATCACAGATGATGCCCCCAAAACCAACATGTTAATGGAGACAGAGCCATCAAAATTTATTTTAAACTGATCAAAACCAAGCATACGCTAGAGAAAAGATTTAAAAAGCTCACAATTAATATCATGCAACACAATATTAAAGAAAAGCAGAATTTTCATATTACCCCTAAAAAATTTTGTCTTAAGCACCTTAGCCTGAAAAAGTTGAGAAATTTTGTTCTTAAGGAGGAGAATAATCCTCTTAGCATTCATTTTAATCCCATCATGTTTGTAGTTAATTCTTTCCTAACAAAGGATCCAAAACACCAACAAAGGGATAAGGGTAATTAAATGACCATTAGGCTTCCTAGAAAACCAATCTTGTAGCATACAATAATAATTGGTATATCTAGCTCTTAAACTAATGTTCAAAGAGGACTGTAGAATATGCCAAACTTTGAAAGCAATAGGCCCATTCAAAAAGACATGGTTAATTAATGGTCTCTATATGAAAACAACACTGAAACTTAGAGGTGATATAAATACCTTTAGCTTTAAGCTCCTCATCCATAGGAATGAAACCTTTAAGAAGTCCCAAAGTGAAAATGGATATATGTTAGCAGGAGTAGAGGAGTTCCAAGTTTTACTAAAAACCACATCAACGCCTTTTTTAATCATGAAGTGGTTCCAAACAAATCTCACATTAAAGTATCTATTTGATGAATAATAGCAAATAGGATGATCAGGAATTTGAACATTGATGGAAATGCCATGAATTAAATTAATTAGATTATAGGGATTATGCTCCACAATCCTTTTAGTATTCCACTAACCATTCACCCAAAAATGATTAATTTAACATTGGTTATAGAATAAGTGTTGAGAATGGAATCAATGGACACAACCCAACCAATTATCCTACCAAAAAAGGAAGATCCATTATAAATCTACCACATAAGAGAAGACTCATCCAACCATTTAATTTTACAAAGCCTCGACCGAACAGAGGACTATCCAAGATTGAATTTTGGTAGGAGAGGATGAGCAAAAGAGAATGAGGGACCACTAGGTTTCACACTGAACATGTCGATGCAATCTATTTTTTGAATTGGATACTTGTTTGATGTTTATTACTCTGATAAAAGTCTTTAATTAAATTTATACAATGTTATGTTTAACGACCATTAATGATACTAATTTTAATTGATTTTGATTTCTATTGCCTTATAATGCTCACATGTATGCAACTAAGTACCGCTCAACAAATATGGTGTTTAATTAAAGTAGACCATGTTTGTTTTCCCTATATAATGAATTTTTTATTCTTTCACCATAATGATCACTTTGTTTTTCTTCTTCATGTTATAGAAGATGTAGGGCTGGTAGAGGTCATAACATATAACACTTGGTGAGCTTGGCATGAAAGCCATCTAAGATGCTATTGAAAGACAGAATCTCTAAGGAGATGTTGAGGTTAAGAATTGTAACAACCTAAAAGTTTAAAATTAAGATATATATATATATATACAGGAACACCAAAAATCATCATCGTGTCATTAATGCCTTATGTTCTATAATAATTTTAAATGTGCATGCAGCGCTAGGTCAGAGCACCATAGTGCAAAGAACTAAAAATAATTTTTAATATTTTTTATTATAAATATCCCTACCATCCCCATTACCCTCTTCATTTCATGTGGCTTGGCCAGAAAGGGAAGGGAAGGGAGGAAGAGAAGGGGAAGAGGAAAGGAGAGAGAGAAGAGAGTAGAAGCTCTCTAGAGCTTTTTGTCGATCGATTCTATTATAAAAAGTGTTCTTCTTGTTCTAAGTAATTATATTCTTATTATTATTTTCAATGATTTTGATTTCTATACATTTTATCCCTTCTAAATGTACAAAAAAAATATTATCTCCTTATTTCATAAGCTTTTATCCTATACCTTTTGAAAAGTTATAGATTTGATCATTCTAAATGATTTGATATAATTTTATTACATTTTTATCAGTTAAATATGTGTATAAAAATTTTATGTAAAATAAGTAAAGAAATATATACTGAAAATGGGTTGAATAGTAATGTACTCTGAATTGATATGACAATGCTGAAACATAATATGGGCTAAAATAATTAATGTAATTAATATGTATTGAAATGATATATTGAATTAATACTGATATGATAAAAATGATGTATTGATTAATATTAGATGTATATAATATGATAACCCATGTGATACCCTTAAGATCCATTAATTCATTGATGAGAGTCATAGAGAGTTGGAAACTAATTAGGAGTCATAAGGAGTAAAGGCGACTTATCCATATGATTTACTAATTAGGAGTCATATGGAGCTCGCTAAAATCTGATGATAATTTGATCAAACGTGAGTTTATCCTTCCTTCTAAATGTCAATGTTGTTTCCATATTGAAAATATGCACCATGTGTTTGTTTCTGATCCTTGTGCTGTCAATGTTTGGACTTACTTTAATGATATTTTGGATTTAAATTATTTTAATGCTAAGGCTTCTATTGACTCAATTCTTAACAGTTGGTTTGTTAATTCCAGAGGCCATATTAGCAATGTTATTCCCTCTCTCATCCTTTGGTTTTTATGGTTGGATATGAATAATTCCTTCTTTAATGGGGTGGCCATGAATCATAATAGAATTATTCAAAAAGTTAGAGATAAGATCATGGCCTTTTATTCTACTAAATTACTTTTTGTCTAATAATTTCCATAAATGTGCTAATGCTGCTGCTGAATTAGGCATTAATTTGGAGGGGGCTGGAATTTATAATGTTCCTAAAAGCATCTCTTACCTGAAACCATCATTTGTTTTCCTTAAACTTAATGTTGATGATGTGATTGTTAATGCTAGGATGGGTTGTGGTGGTATTATCAGAGATGCTAATGGTAAAGGCATTTTGGGTTTTGCTAGTCCTTTACTCAATTATAATATTAATGATGCTATCATCTTTGCTATCCTGTATGGTTTAAAACTTTGTTTCTCTTGACTTTATGAATATTGTGGTTGAGGTTGGCTCTACATATGGCCACCATATTTCTAACTTGAGGAAGGAGATTTTGTTTCCTGCTACCTTATTTTACATGAGGAGAGAACTTAAGCATTGGCTGAAGATGTTTACTTGCTCTTTGTCTATCATTCAAATGGCTAATGCTTGTGCTCATGGTATTGCGAAGTGGGGGTATGATTGGGAGTCCATGGTGGGCTTTCCTGTTTCTAATCTCCAACCTCATATTAGAGGTACTTTAATCCTGGATGATATAAGTTTTCCTTATGTTAGTTCTTAATTATGTGGTTATTGGTCTCTGTGGGTTGTTGTCTGGTTTTAGTTGCATCTTTGTTGATTCTCAGGTTGGTTCTATTTTTTTGGAGTGATGCATGTTTGGTTTTGCTGTTATGTGCTATTGGTGGGTTCATTTTGCTTTTGTTGGTTTTTCCTTATTTGGGCCTCTTAGTGTGACCTGCAATTGGTTTTTTGGAGGTGGCCTTGTGTTGAATTGGACTGGTTATTTTGGTTCCATGGAGCTCTTTGGTTCTCTGGAGCTCTTTTGTGTTCTCTATCATTTTGGTGTTATGTTCTGCTATAGTTTCATGTTTGTCAGCTGGATTTTTTGGTGATCTTCTCGAATAGCTGTTAGTTGTGCTGCTGTATTGGTGGATCTCTTTGGGCTGAGTGTTACAACTAGGGGCTCTACTATTTCAGTTTTTTGGGTGCTCCCCTACTGTGTTCCAAGGAGGTAGGTTCTTTTTTTGCTTTGGTCCTTGTTTGTCTCTCTGGTTCTTTGGATTATCATGTTGGGTAAGGTAGTTTTTTTTTCTGGAGTTCTGGTTTTGTTGGGGTTATTATACTGTTTCCAGCTGGCAGTGTTTTATGTGGTTGGGGGTGAGCTTCCAATCTAATTATTATTTTCATATCGAGCTAGGGTTTTTGTGTGTTCATTTGGTTTTGTATTGTTGTGTGAGATGTTTCCTCCTCCTATGGGGTGGTTATCCTTTGGGTGGTAATGGTTCCCTCTATAGTTATTTTTTATCATATATTGTTACTATTATAGCTAATGTTTTTGCTCCTTGTATTACCTCTTTGTGCAGATGTTTCTTAATGCAGGTGATCATGAGGTTGTTCCTGGGAGGTGCTTCATAGAGCTATTTGGAGTCTTAGGGAAAAAAAGGAGCTCACTAAAATTGAGTTATAAGGGGACTCTGATCATGAATTATAAGGGCAATAGCAAGATCAAGATACCCTCATCTGAATATCTAATAAACAAAAAAAAATACTTATATAATAGATAATGCTGGTACATGATAATAATATAATACAATTACTTTATATATAACTGATTAATTGAGGTGATTGAATGAATGATAAAATTTATTAATTGAATTAGACTTATTAACTGATAAAGATAGAATGACTGGTTGATTGACAAAATGATATTAGATGTATAATAAAACTAATAAAATAGCACATGTGATAATTACATATAGCATATATTGATTTATAAATTTTTTAATATGATTTACAGCATATTATTTCTCTTTTGTCATGCATTGATTTCAGTTGTAAGATTTTAGTTATTTGTTAGAATTTTATACACACTACACTTTTTATATGATTTTAGATAAAGGTAAGAAATTTGTGGTGTGAGGATTAGCAATAATGAGAGATTAGGTTTTATTTTAAATAATTTGGTTATATGCATTCTTTTGTAGCCTGTAGTAGCTATTATACATATTATTTTTTACTATGGCTGTAGAATATAAATATTGACTATTGAAATGTAATGATCAAATCATTTATAATAAGAATATAGATGACAAGAATGTTAGAGCCACAAGACACTTCATAATGCATTTAGTGTGGGAGGAGACATATAGGACCCAATTATAGGGTGATAGAATAATATTTTAGGTATGGTGATTATGGGCAACCAATGGAAAAATGTCTATTGCCTAGAGATGGATAGGGATTTGCTCAAGATGGAAGTAAAAAATCAGAATTATTGAAAGAGGCTTATGAAGTGTATGATGATATGGTTGGTATGATTTTGTATTGTTTTATATAATTTAAGCTTTTTGAAGAAAAAAAATTAGCATGATTTTTTTTTTCTTTTTATGTGATTTGATGTGATTTTTGATGTAGATTTTTAAATATTGTTTATTCGTGTCTCTAAGTATGCACTCTTTCTCTTAGACTAATTGATATAGAATGTCGAGGATGACATTTTTTTATGGTAGGGATATTATAACAACCAAAAGTTTAAAATGAATTTATTATTATTATTATTATTATTATTATTATTATTATTATTATTTATATAGTTAAAAGCTATGGTGCAATACTTGCGAAAATGTGGTGCTATTCTTGATAGCATAGTTGTGCCAATATTTAGGGTAAACAATTTCTTGGATATATGTTCGGATATTATAAGAAGTTCAGGAAAGTAATTTTTTTAAAATTTATGCACCACTAATAAGACTTACTTAGAAGTTAGTTGCCTTTATTTAGACACTGAAGTGTAAGGTTAGTTGTCAGAGATTGAAGGATTATTTGATTTATGCTCAAATTCTGGCTCTTCCATTTGGTACAGAAAGTTTTCAAGTATTCAATAATGCTTCACTGAAAGATGTAGGAAGTGTTATGATGCCACACAAAAAGGTGATAGCCTATACTTCTAGATAGCTGAAGCCATATGAGAGGAATTATCCAACACACGATTTGAAACTTGCTATTTTAGTTTTTGCTTTAAAGATCTATAAATACTATCTATATGGTGTTAGGTGTGAGATTTTCACTAATTATCATAGTTTGAAGTACATATTAACTTTGAAGGATCTAAATTTGGGGCAAATGAGATAACTTGAATTGATTAAAAATTATGATATAACTATTCAGTATTATTCTCATAAGGCTAATGTGATAGCAAATGCTATGATCAGGAAATCTTCTATATTATCATGTATTGAGTTTAATTTTGATTAATCTCTAATGCATGATATAGAGAGATTACAGTTGGAGTATATTTCATCTATTGATTGGGATTATAGTATATTGGTTCATATGATTATTCAGTCTTCTTTGCAAGAAAAGTTTCAGGAATCTCAAAAATTAGATACAAAATATTGGAATTTGATTGATTTTATTAAAGATGGTAAAAAGTTTGAACTACAAGTATTTGATTCTAATATTATTTTCTATAAAAATGGGCTTTCTAGTACTAGAGATTTGAAATTAGTTATTCTGCATAAAGCTCATTATTCAGGCTATATGATTCACCCAAGAAGTAGCAAAATGTATAGTGCTTTGAAAGATCTATTTTAGAGGCAAGGATTAAAAAAGTGTGTTGCAAATTTTATTATTAAATGTGAAACATATCAGTTAGTGAATGTCGAACATCAATGACTAGGAGGTTTTTTGGAATTGTTATCTATTCCAAAGTAGAAATGGGAAGAAGTGGCTATGGTAACACTACAGTAAAGTCAGGCATTACTGATAATTTTTTCTAACGGTTAATGAAAGTGTTATGGTGGTTCTTATAAAAATTGGTAGCTTTTTAGCGATTCCTAAACCGCCAAAATAAACCGCATAGGAAACCAATTTAAGTGGCCTATTTTTGGCGGTTATGCGTACCGGTAGTGGAGACAACCGATATATTTTGGTGGTCGTAGTGTCAATGACTGTCGGTTAATCACCGGCAGCTTACCGACCGTCCGGCCATGAAAATCGTTGGTATTAGCTGAGGCTAAACCGCAGGGTCACCGCCAATTGACCATCGGTAAACCACCAATTTTTTAAAGATGGTTTATCAACCATCAAAATAGTAGGTATTACAGGCGGCTAAACAGACGGGTAGCACTGGTTGACCGCCAGCAATCGCCGGTGATTACTAGTGGTTTTCGTTAAATTTTTGGCGGCGATAATTAATTGTTGAGAGAGTTGCTACTTATCTTTGCATGTTTTATATTCTTCCAACTTGTATGTTTTTTATGATTCCAAATATTATTGTTTTGATTATTATTTTCTACTAACACATTTTGGAAGAATTGTGTTTGTTCTTGTGTGTACTAATATTTCAGAAAAATCATACTACAGATTATTGAAGACTTCAAATCAAGATCAGCTTAGAATATTTTATAAAATTAAAGTCTATTTTTCATTTTATTGAGTCTGAGAGAATGTGATTATAATTGAGCAACTTAGCACACACACCGGGGGAGAGCTTTAAAATTCACAATTTTTAAAACTGATCTTACAAAACAAACCATGTTTGTACGGGATGATCTAGTTAGTTTTACTCCCGAACGAGCAATGGAACAAACAGAGAGGGCAAATTTTTTTCTAAGTATAGTTCGTCCATATTATATTTATCGTTCATCTCAGTATGATATTCTCTGGATGCGTTCATCCATATGATATTTATCATTCATCCCAGGACGATGCTCTTTGGATGCATTCATTCGAATGATATTTATCGTTCGTCCCAAGCCAATGCTCTATGGATGCATTCGTCCAGATGATATTTATTGTAATCCTAGAATGATGGGCTCTGGGTTTGACAAAATAAACTATTTATCCAGACAATATTTATGGTTCGTCCCAGGAAGACCTTCTCTATTCTGGAAACTTGGAATTTATCCTGCTTTTTCGTACCAACACACTTTGAGAATAACTGTTCGTACCAAGTTCGTACGGGATAATGATCGGATATGAAGGCAGTTCGTACAAGTTCACATTAAGTTCATATGCAACAATTTTTACACTGTTCGTACGTACGAAATTGGATCGTACGGGATGATTGTGGACAGTCAGAAATTAAAAATTGTAGTTTTTGGACGATTTTTCGTGTCTTTTCTATAAAAGGTCCAAGTTAGACTATCTTAAAATCTTTTTGTCATTTGGGCTTCGTGCATACTAAAGGGAATTTGAAGGAGAGAGTGAGAGAGAGTGTTTGAAGGAGATTTCTTACTACTAGAGCGTGAAGGGTTCACTTGGTTACTCAAAGGTAAGGATCTCTATTTGTAATTTGTGATTACTTCACTCTTTTCTCTTGTCCTTCTAAATTTCTTGAGTGAAGATTGTTCAAAAGGATTCAATTCTTTGCCAACACTTGGAGAGTGTGAAAGGACGAGGGGTTCTCTGCCTACACTTGGAGAGTGTAAAAGGATGAGGGTTCTCTGCCTACACTTGGAGAGTGTGAAAGGATGAAGGGTTCTCTTCCTACAGTTAGAGAGTATGAAAAGAAACGGTTCTCTGCCGACACTTGGAGGGTGTAAAAGGATTATAGTTCTCTGTTGCACTGAGTAATGGTGGAAGAGAGTTTTTTTGAAGGCTTCTCCACCTTGTTGTGGGGGCAAAAGGAGAGACACTAGTGGTAATAGTGCAATACCTGAAGTGGGATACTTCTGGGAGTGGATGTAGTTCGTGTTTTGACCAACCCACTATAAATCTTGTGTCTTTTATTTTTTGTTACTTTTTATTTTTCTGTTTTATCCGTGGTTAAAAAATTACTTTTATAATTTCAAAAAAATAATTTCATCAGTTTTATAAAATTAAAATAAGAGGAATTTTTAAATAACCAATTCACCCCCCACTTGGTTAGCCATTGGGATATAAGCTTAGGTCAAATAACCTAACTCATAATTATTATATTTCAACAAGTGGTATCAGAGCCTTATTTCAAAATCATAATTTTAAACTACTTTTTGATTAACGACCATTACTATATTTGGAAACCAGAACACACCAGAAGGTTACTCTATAACTAGACCTCCCATGTTTGATAATATTCCTTTCTATTTTTGAAAAACACGTATGTCAACATTTTTGCAATCACTAGACTATTGTATGTGGATCTTAGTTCAAGAAGGGTATACAAAATCCTATTAAACTAGTTGATGGCATTAGAGTAGAAATGCCCTTTGCAGATTGGACAGTAGAAGAACATGACTTAGCACAACTTAATGCTAAATGTTTAAATAGTTTCTTTTATGCACTTAAGTCAGAAGATTACATACCGGTTTCCATTTGCAATAGTGGAAATGACATATTGGATAGACTTTGTATAACTTATGAAGGGACTAATGAAGTTAAACAATCTAGATTAAACATCTTGTTACATGACTATGAATTATTTTGTATGAAACCCAATGAATCTATTTCTGACATGTACACAAGATTTACACAAAAAGTTACCTCTTTACATGCATTGGGTAGGGAACTAACAAATGCTGAAATGATTAATAAGATTCTTCATTGTTTGCCAACTACATATGATGCTAAGATAACTACAATTACAGAGTCAAAAGATTTAAATGTTTACTCTATTAACAATCTTCTTGAATCACTAATTGCTTACGAGCAAGGAGTAAGTAAAAAAAAGGTTGATGTAGGAGAACCTCGAAGGGAGAAGAATGTAGCACTAAAAGTGGAGAAGTCAAAGAGTGATCTATCATAATTTAAGGATGAGGACAACATCGCATTGATGACTAGATAGTTCAAAAGCTTTCTTAAGATGAAGCTGAAGAGATGCCAGTAATGGAACCGAGGTAAGTTCAATAGGAATGTCAATGTTTCTAATAAAGTGATTTGCTATGAGTGCAGGAAACCAGGACATATTAAGCCAGATTGCCCAAAACTCAAAGCCACTCCTAGTAAGAACAAGGTAGAGGAGAAACCAATTGTGAAGAAGGGCAAAAAGAAATTCTAAAGAGCTTTCTAGATGGACTCAGCTTAAAATTTGTCAGAGACTGAAAAGTAAGAGGAAGTCACCAATCTGTGCTTGATGGCCGATAATCTTGATCAGTCCGATCAAGAAGAGGTATGTGACTTAACTTATGCTGAACTTTTTGAATTCTCTAAAAGAGTATATGTTGCATAGGAAGTTAAAGAAAATGCATGCTGATCTTAACCTAGAACTTCAAAAATTACAAAAAGAACAAAAAAACCTTAGAAAAAATCATGCATTGATTGATAACAACCACATGAACTTACATGATGAATTTGACAACTTGAATAAAGAAAATGTGAATTTAAAATCATCCTATGAAAAATTGAAAAATGATTTTAAGACTTATAAGAATGATTCGATGAGTAGAGAGCATTATTTAAATTTTGATAAATATAGTTTAAAATATGTAAAAACCTTTTTTAAGTTAAAATTTGAAGCTCTCAAGAAAAATAGGATGCCACCAACACTTGAAGATTTTACAAATCCTATTTTATATCTGAAATTTTTAAAACTCAATAGGAAATAGAAAAACTATAGAAGATTAAGAAATCTATTTTCTGGAGTTAAATGTTTTAATTGTGGCATGTTTGGACATATAGCACACACCTATACTTTGGATAGAAAAACTTTTTTGATGTGGAAACCTAAGATGCATAAACCTAGACATATCATATATGCATCTATTTTAAAATTGCCAAAAGGAGAACCCAAACTTGTTTGGGTTCCCAGGTCTAACGTTTGATGATTTTGTAGGCTCGTTCTCATATAAGGTCACATGAGAGCATATGGTACCTGGACAACAATTGCTCAAGGCATATGACTGAAGATACTAAGCAATTTATATCGCTAGAAGTTAGAAGTGGATGCAGGGTTACACTTGGAGATAACACTATAAGGAAGATGGTTGGATCAGGTATGATTGGAAATCTTGAAAACTTTTTTATTGAGAATGTACTACTTGTAGAAGGCTTAAAGCATAATATGTTAAGTATTAGCCAGCCATGTGACAAAGGATACAATGTCAAATTTTTTCCTACTAGCTGCATATTAAGCCTAAATGGTATTGATATTTTGCATGGTATACGGGTAAACAATGTCTATATGCTAGATTTAAATTGTATCAAAACTCCTACTGCTTTCTATTTGAAAATAATTTCTGATGAATCATGGCTTTAGCATAAGAGACTTTGTTATTCTAGTATGAAAAACCTTAGGAGGATTACCCAAAAGAACTAAGTGAGAGGTATACCAAAAATAGACTTTACTAAGGATCACTTTTGTGATGCATGTGAATTAGGAAAATAGGTGAAGTCCTCTTTTCATTCCAATAAGGATATTAGAACTAGTAAACCATTAGAAATTTTGTATATGGATCTTTTTGGGCCAGTTGGAATTATAAGTCTAGAAAGGAAGGTATACGGATTTGTGATTGTGGATGATTTCTCTAGATTTATATGAGTAAGATTTCTATATCATAATAGTGAATCATTTGAGGAGTTTAGAAATTTTTCAACTTGGATTCAGAGGAAACTAAGATGTGAGACTTTGACAATTCAAAGTGATCATGAAGGAGAATTTAAAAATGAAAAATTTGAGGATTTTTGTAAGGAGAAAGGGATGGATCATAATTTTTCTACACCTAGAACCCCTCGGTAGAATGGGGTAGTCAAAAGGAAGAACATAACATTAATAGAAGCCGCACAAGCCATATTGGCAGAATATTCACTTCCTAAATATTTTTGGGCTAAGGCAGTTAGCACGGCCTGTTATGTTCTGAATAGGGTGAATGTTAGATCAAACTTAAATAAAATATCCTATGAGTTACTTAAGGGGAGAACACCTAATTTGTCATATTTACATATCTTTGAATGTAAGGTGTTCATACATAACAATAAAAAATTTGCCTTAGGAAAATTTGATCTAATATCAGATGAAGGAATTTTTTTAGGATACTCTAGTGTTGGAAAATCTTATAGAGTATTCAATAAAAGAAATCTGGTAATTAAGGAGACCACACATGTTGTATTTGATAAATTTAGAATTTTGGAAGAGCCGATTGTTGTAGAGGATGAGATAGAGATTGACTCCCAAAAGATTAAAAAAATAAATTTGGATGAAAATTTGGAGATAGAAAACCAATTGCCTAGAGATCTGAGATTTTTTAAAAATCACCCAAAGGAATTGAATTGATTATATGTGAACCTAATGAGGGTGTTAGGACTAGGCATAGACTGAGCAAAGAAGTTAATCATTCAGCCTTTATTTCTACCATAGAACAAATAAATATTGATCAAGAACTTTAGGATATTCTTTGAATTTTGGCAATGCAAGAAGAATTAAATCAATTTGTAAGAAATGAAGTATGAGAATTGATTGCAAGGCCAAAGGATTAAAGTGTAGTTGGGACTAAGAGGATATTCAAGAATAAAATGAATGACTTGGGAGTAGTCATTAGAAATAAGGCTAGATTGGTGGCAAGGGATATAATCAGATTGAAGGGATTGATTTTGAGGAGACTTTTTCCCCTGTAGCTAGACTTGAAGCAATTAGGGTTTTATTAGCCTTTGCTTGTTTTAGAGGTTTCAAGTTATATTAAATGGATGTTAAAGTGCCTTTTTAAATGGGTTAATCCAAGAGGATATTTTTGTAGAACAACCTCTAGGATTTGAAAATTTAAAATATCCTAATCATGTGTTTAAGTTAAAAAAGATATTGTACTGATTGAAACAGGCACCTAGGGCTTGATATGAGAGGGTTAGCACCTTCTAACTTGATAGATCTTTTGAAAAAGGGAGTGTAGACACAACTCTATTTTTGAAAAAATTGGGAGAAGATATACTAATTTTATAAATTTATATTGATGATATCATCTTTGGATCTACTAATAAAAATCTTTCTGATAAATTTGCTAAAATAATGAGTAATGAATTTGAGATGAGTCTAATGAGAGATTTGAGTTACTTTATATGCTTTAGCATTAAGTAAATTGAGGAGGGTACATTTCTTAGTCAGTCGATGTATATTAAAGACATTCTCAAAAAGTATTAAATGGACAATGCTAAACTTGTTAGTACACCTATGAGTTCCTTTGTTCAGTTGGATAAAGACCCAAAATGAAAATCTGTTGATCAAAATAAATTTAGGGGGATTATTAGATCTTTGCTTTACTTGATAGCTAGCTGACCCAATATTATGTTTAGTATTTATTTATGTGCTAGATTTTAATTAGATCTAAAAGAATCATATTTGATAGCAGTGAAAAGGATCTTGAGATATCACTTGGAAACTCAAAACTTAGGGATTTGGTATCCTAAGTTTAGCTCTTCATTTGAAATAATTGGATATTCAGATTCAGACTTTGTAGGTTGTAGGGTTGATAAAAAGAGTACTTCTAAAATATATCAATTTATTGGAAATTCTTTAGTCTCTTGGTCCGGTAGAAAATAGAATTCCATAGTCCTATCTACTGCTAAAGCTGAATACATAGCCTTAGGAAGCTGTGTGGCACAAGTACTTTGGTTGAAATAACAGTTGATTGATTTAGAATTAATAATAGGCACAATTCTCATTTATTGTGATAATACTAGTTCCATTTGTATTTCTAAAAATTCCATTCAGCATTCAAGAACCAAACATATAGACATCATGCATCATTTCATAAGAGATCACGTATCCAAAGGAGAAATGAAACTTAATCATGTTTCAACAGAAAATCAACTTGCATATATTTTTACAAAACCAGTAGCCTTTAATACTTTCAGTACATTCAGAATAAGGCTTGGAGTGATTGATTTGAATGCTTAATTAAATATTTCTCCAACATTGATATGTATTTTTTTTAGTGTGCTTTTAGTTTTTGTGATTTTAATTAAGTGTTTTTTCTTCTTTTTTTTTGTGCATGATTGTTTTTGCCTTTTTTTTTAGTTTTGTGTGTTTTTTTAAAACTTTTTCAATAAGGTATCATGTTTTTCAAGAAATCATATGAAAATTCTAAGTGTGAAATTCGTCTGTATGAAATTAATTTCATATTGGATAAGTCCTGTAGCATATCGATCTATTGGGTAGAATAGAATGCGTATAGTTTTTCATTTTTTATATAGTTCGTCTGTACAATCGTGATGATCATCTGGACGATGTGTATTCAATCGTATGTACGCATCTAGACGGTTATACGGATAAGCACAGGTATTATTTTTGATCGTACGTACGAACCTGGAGTTCGTACATATGAACCACACATCATTCTGAATGGGGGACAATTCAAACCATCATAAAAATGATCTTAAATAACCGATCATCCTGGACGAACACATGTTCGTCTGTACGATCGTTTGGTCAAAATGTCTATACGAAAGGATGCCTCATAACTCGTATGATTATAAAAAGTCATTTCATTTTAACCATATTTGTTCATCCATACCAAGTTTTGCTTTGTACATACGAACCCATGCATCTTGCGGGACGAACCAAATTTTGTCTGTATGAAAAATCATTTTTCTTTAAATTGAAAGGGTTTAGAACTCAAACTTCATTCTCTTCAAAGCCTTTTCAATCTTCTATTCCCTCTGATCTTTTCGATAGTTCAAGCAAGAGGGTTAGGCACACTAAGGAACTGACTAAGAGACCTTCCACTAGGAATACCCATGAGAACTTCTTGTCCAAAGTAAATGAGGAATTCTTTCCTAGGTTTGTATTTGTGAAAATGACCCCTTCCATAGTTTTGATTCAGGATAATACAATCTATCAGATACTACCACTCTTTGCTTCTACTCAATTTGAGTTTTTCCTTACTCTGATTTACTCCTTCAACATATATACATTTCATTATTTCTTAGTAAACATGACCTTTAACTCTGATCAAGATAGAATTAGATCCTATGTTCTAGGGAAGAATGTAGAAATAACCAAGGAGGATCTAGGAGTTTTCTTAAACTTAAGGATTGAAGGAATACGAGCCCATGCTTTGACTTATGCTACAACTTTCGATTGGACTGAGATTAACTGGGTACTTAGACGGATTAGACAAGAATGCCATTTGCCCAAGATAAACACTCTACACCAAGATGCTAGAATCATCCAGCATGTGCTTAGAACTTCCATCATTCTAAAAGCTTGTGATAGAATTAATATCACTTCTCTTCTTTCCACTGTCACTTATCTGATCATTACTGGTCAACCCATAGATGAAGCCCAACTCATTCTTGACTACCTTTATGGGCTTTCTGAAATTGGCCATGTACCCCATAAGAGAAAGAAGAACATTGCTCTAGGACACCTTGTGGCTTATATTCTTGAGAAGAAGTATGAATTAGTTTATCCTGATGTGTCTCATCTTAAAGAGCCTTTGTACTACAATGATGGTTCATTCCGAGCTATTTTTACAAAACATGATGAAGGTGCTGACACTGAAGGAGAGGACAGAGGACCTACACTTGCGCTTACTGGTGGACCAAATCTTTAAGAGTTGGTTCATCGCTTTGATCATCATGAGAGACACCTTGATTGACGCATTAATCAAATTGAGACTCATCTATAACAACAGGATGCACAGTACCAGTAGGGCATGGGCTGGATGCGAGGTTAATTCGATGTTGTGAGCTCAAATATGGTTATGATTAGTAAATATTTTAATTTCTACAACCAGCCACCTCCTCCAGATTAAGGCCCCTCTGAATTATGACTTTACTTCTTATGTGTTGTTCTTTGTCATTTCTAGTGATGTGATATGTTGATGTTTGAAATTTTTATAACTGTCTTATGTGCTTTTATGTTTGTTGTTTTTTTTATTTCAGTATTTTTAATTGATATCAAATGTGCTTAGTTGTAATATCATTTACTTTGATATCAATAAAAACCATCTTATCATGTCTTAGTTGATTTTTATATTTTCTAGAAATGTTTGATAGCATATATGATTATCTTAAGATAAGTGATCTAAAAAGTGGTTTATCTTGAAAAATAATGCAAAACTTCATATCATTAGAAAATCTAATTTTTCATAAATTTAAATTACCTTATAACTTAATCAAGTTCAGAATATTATTCTCATATTCTTTTTAGGCATACAAAATTTTAGTATTATTATTGCAATCTTGATGTTTTATTATTATTATTATTTTCTATATTATTATCTTTGAACTTAGAAACATTTGAGCTTTTAGATTATTGATATTTTAAAGAACAACTTGATAATTTGTAAAATGTACAAAAGTACAAAAATCGAAAGAAAACGCAATGGTTCGTATCATCATAAAGAAGCTTAAAAGTGTGCTACAAATACTAAAAAAAAAAGATGTGTAATGTCACCACAAGTATATGTTCTTTCCTCTATCTTATAATCTTCAATTTCAAATCAATCTAATGCTCAATTATAATTAATATTGAAATTTTATTTATATTAATTTTCATTTCATCAATCTTGCAATAATTTTCCTTATCAAATTGTCTAGACTAATTCATGACCTTGATATTTTTACCTTATTTTTATTATATCTTAATTTAAGTGATATGAATTTTTATTTTCTTTAATGAACTTTACTTTTATCATTGTTATCATAACTTCATTTCTTTCAGGATCAATTATCAAAAGTTTCTCATATGACTTCTTACATTTCAGTTGTTTGGTTCTTTCTCTTTTTCATGTTATAAAAAAGGGCAAAATATTATTTGTCTTGTTTTATTCTTGTCTGGATTCGTGTTGTGTCTTGTGTACTTCTTATTTAAGGTTTTTTTGTTTTTTGTTTTTCATTTCAGTGTTATTTTTTATGTGTTCGTCGTTGTGTGCGAAAAACTTTAAAATTAAAAAATTGATTTGTTCATAATACATACCCCTTATACTTACATGTTTATTTATTCATTTATTCAGGGGAAGTTTAAGAGAAACTTAGGATTTTCAAATTTACACAAATAAAAATTATTTTCTCATAATCAAAAAGGGGGAGATTATTGAGAGAGTTGCTGCTTAGCTTTGCATATTTTACATTATTGTAACTTGTATGTTTTTGATGATTTCAAATATTATTATTTTGATTATTTTTTCTCCTAACATTTTTTAGAAGAATTGTGTTTTCTCTTATGTGTACTAACATTCAAGAAAATTATACTCCAGATTATTGAAAACTTCAAATCAAGATCAACTTAGAATATTTTATAAAATTGAAGTTTGTATTTTTCATTTTATTGAGTTTGAGAGAATGTGATTGTAATTGAGTAACTTAGCACACACACATCGGGGGAGAGCTTTAAAATTCACAATTTTTAAAATTGATCGTACAGCACGAACATGTTCGTACAGGATGATCTGGTCAGTTTTACTCCTGAACAACAATTGAACGAATAGAGAGGGCAAAGAAAAAAATTTAAGTATAGTTCGTCTAGATGATATTTATCGTTCATCCTAGGATAATGTTCTCTGGATGCGTTCGTCCATATGATATTTATCATTCGTCCCAAGACGATGCTATCTGGATGCGTTCGTTCGAATGATATTTATCGTTCATCTTAGGATGATTCCCTCTGAATGCATTCATCCAGACGATATTTATCGTTCATCCCAGGACGATGGGCTCTGGATTTGACAAAATGAACTATTCGTGTAAGGATCTCTATTTTTAATTTGTGATTGCTTCACTCTTTTCTATTGTCCTTCTAGATTTCTCGAGTGAAGATTGTTCAAAAGGATTCAGTTCTCTGCCAACACTTGGAGAGTGTGAAAGAACGAAGGGCTCTCTACCTACACTTAGAGAGTGTGAAAGGATGAGGGTTCTCTACCTACACTTGAAGAGTGTGAAAGGACGAAGGATTCTCTGCCTACACTTAGAGAGTGTGAAAGGATGAAGGGTTCTCTGCCTACACTTAGAGAGTGAGAAAGGATGAAGAGTTCTTTGTCTACACTTGGAGAGTGTGAAAGGATAGAGGATTCTCTGCCTACACTGGGAGAGTGTGAAAGGACGAAGGTTCTCTGCCTACACTTGGAGAGTGTGAATAGCTGACGGTTCTCTACTGACACTTAGAGGGTGTAAAAGGATGACGGTTCTCTACCGCACCGGGTAGTGGTGGAAGAGAATTTTTATGAAGGCTTCTCCACCTTGCTATGGGGGAAAATGAGAGACACTAGTGGTAACAGTGCAATACCTGAAGTGGGAGACTTCAGGGAGTGGATGTAGGTTGTGTTTTGACTGAACCATTATAAATATTGTATCTTTTATTTTCCGCTGCTTTTTATTTTTTTATTTTATTTGTGGTTCAAAATTTTCTTTTATAATTTCAAAAAAATAATTTCAATGATTTTATAAAATTAAAATAAGAGGAAATTTTTAAATAATCAATTCACCCCCCCTCTTGGTTACTTATTGGGACATAAGCTTAGGTTTAACAACCTAACTTATAATTAATAAGTTTCAACAATAATAAGCCGTTCGGTATTGAGGTTTCTGGCGGCCAAACTGCCAGTTGGCCATCAAAAACCTATAGTATTTTGAAAAAAAAATTGACAGCCCCCCTCAATATTTATTAAATTTTACCCTAAATCCTAAACCTACACATAATAGATAACAATCATCATAAATATGGGTAACACACCATTATAATCAACCACAACTTTTATAAAGTGTACAAATATGGGCAACACGTCATTATAATGAAATCCACAATAAGTAAATAAAGTCTATAAAGTGTATCCATAATAAGCAAATAACATGTCCATGTCCTCACTTTCACACAACAAGTTCATCAAACCAAATGTTTAAACCATAAGTTCATTAAACAAATAAGAGTACTAATCATTCTCTATGTCCTGGTTGTTTTGTGATGTATGTGGCTGCTCTTACTCTTTCTTCTTTTGATTTTTATCTCTAAAATATCACAGCTCTGCTTGCATCTCATTTTGAACCTTTCTCATCTCTTCTATCTCGCTTGTCAGCTCTGCAACCCTCTAGCTAACATGTTCTTTAGCTCCACTAGAATCATAAAATATTGAGGTGGATGAACTGCCCTCATAAGCATAACCTTGAGAACCCAAGCCATATACCTTCTCCCTCTACCTTCCTCCAACAACATCTAACTATATATGACACTCATAATACTAGGTCGATCCTAAAGATGATCCCTCACCAATAGACTGACGACTTTCCTGATCTCGTACAAAATTATCCTGTAAGAATAAATCCATAAAATATATTGATATTAGAATGAGTTTTTTATATTAAATTTATATTTTCAAATGAATCAAACGTCTCATATCTTCTACTATGTTGTGCCTCTATTCTGTACTTGATTATACCATTGATAGTTCAACAAATATACAAAGTTCTCAACTTTGCCTGGGTACTCTAGGTTAAGAATCTCATTCAGAATACCATAATAATCATACTCATCTTCTTCATGAGTATTCCCTCTAACACATACTCTATAATTTTTAGTTTTTCTTCCTTCACTCCATGACTTGGTATAAAATCTGAACACATTGACTATATATATATATTAGTCAGGTCTTTACTTTTCGCATTGGGTTACGTACCCAAAAAAAATTTTAAATGTTAGGGTTTTTAGTATTAAATAAGATGTAATTTAAATAAAAATTTTAAAATTTAAGAGCTCATATAAGATCTAAATTAAGCTGAGAATTCATTTACAATAACTTACTCAATATATATAGAATCTATTAGAGGCAAATTGTTTACAAAATATCTTGTGACAAATCATCTAAATAATACTTTATTATTTCAAATAAATATTACTCATTGTGCACATTATGGAAAAACTTACTCTAAGATTAGTTAGACTTCTTTATAGTTTAGTAGCATATATAAAGTCATAGTTTTGATTTCTAAATCGTTGAGAAATCATTCAACACATTTGTCACTAGGCTTTCCATGACTTCTAAAGACTGATAGTGCAACCTATGATTATTCTTCTACATCGAAGTCCATGCTATGATTAATCATTATTCTTATACTCCTTACATGGGGCTCTAAATAGTAGGAGTAGAAGTGAGTGATTTTTTGAGACAAATATGTTTCACATATCAATCTTTCTACTAGTGCTTTATTCTTAATATATTTTTTCAACTTATTCAAATATCTATTAAATAATTAAAAATTTCAAGTTAGGAAACACATGTTTTTATCTTGTTCAAAAATTTTTAAAATTTAATAAAAATATGTTTTATCTCTCGAAAGGATACATCCAACGATATTATACAGGTGCACCAACTCTAGCTTCATAAGGTAGATGGACTGGAAGATGTTCCATTCTAACTTATAGTGGATGATTGGTATATTCTTCTCGCTCCTCCGTAAAGCATCTTCACTTAGTTTAGATGAACATAGGACTTTGAAGAAATTGTTAAGCTCAGTCAAAAGATTTGATATGTAATCTGGGGTAACATACATACTATGATCAGAAGGAGAACCTCCATAATTATATGATAATTATGAATTTTTGGTCCAAATAACCTTATAGATTTTAGGTCAACTTATCAGCTTAAGTTTGATCTATAGTCATCCTTGCAGTACTCTTTAATGTCCATCCTTGCTTTGACATTATTCTTGCACTTATCTTTAATATTCATAATTATATTAAAAATATTATCCAAAAAGTTTTTCTCAATGTGCATAATATCCAGATTATGCTTTATCAAATTTGTTCTACAATTTGGTAATGCCCAAAAAATACTTTTTTAATCCAATTATATTGAACACCATATCTCAAAAATTTAGACTCTGATAAAATTGGAAAATTAATAATTGAGGGAAAGTTAGATATTCTCTGTAGTACATCATCACCACTTAATCTGGGTGGAGGAGGTGACCTCTCAACTCTATTTTTAATGAATGCTTCCTTATTCCTCATAAATGAATGATCAGCATGTAGGAACATACGATGACAATCAAACCAAGTATTTTTTCCTCTATATTTTGGTGTGCAAGCTTTAGTATTCTCTATGTAGTAAGGGCAATCTAATTTTCCTAATATGCTCCAACCAGACAACATAACAAAAGCTAGAAAATTGTCAATGGTACAAAGTAATGCAGCTCGAAGGAGAAAATTTTATTTTATTGAGATATCATATGTAAGAACACCTTCTTCCCATAATAACTTGATATCATCAATTAATAGTTACAAAAAATATCAATTTTTACTTTTGAATTATGTGGTCCATGTATTATAAGTGTTAAGAACATGTACGGGATAGTCATACACATCTCTGATGGAAGGTTTTATGGTGTCAATATATCTGGACAATAAGAGTACGGTATAGTTACTTGACTATATGTGGTAAAACCATTAGCACATAATCTCAATCTTATGTTGAGTGATTCAGCAGCAAATGAAGCAAGTACTCAATCAAAATATTTCCATGCTTCAGCATTTGATGGATGGAAAAGAATACCACTGTTTGCTAATTTCTCCTTATGTCATCTCATATGACCTACTGAATTCATTGATGCTTAAAGCCGCTGAAGTCTTGAAATGATCGGTAAATAAAATAAACAGGAATATAGAAGATCTTTCTGTTGATGATGTTGTTTTTTTTTATATTGGCTTAAACTGAGGAGCATTGTAGGTACGATAACAAATTTTTATTGCATCATCCTTATAGTATAACATACATCTATTGATACAACAATCATTTTTTATAGCAGTGAGCCCCAACTTAGATACTAATTTCTTCATTCGATACAAATCCGAGGGAATTAAATTATCTGTTGGATTAGTTTCTTTGAGAAGATTAATGAAGTCATTAAAATATTCATGAGGAATATTATATTCAGTTTTGATACTTAGCAACCTCACTGCAATCAATAATTCTGAAAGAGTTTTGTAACCATCTCAAATTAGTTTTTGAGTTATATGTAATAACTCAAAGAATTTTTCGGTTTTTATATTTGGCGGTTCTTCCATACTAACCCTTAAAGTAGGACCTGCTACATCAAAAATAATTTCTTCATTCGGTCTACTCATTTGATTTTCATTAAATATTTCAAAAGCATTCGGTCTACTCATTTGATTTTCATCAAATATTTCAAAAGCTATTGATGGACCGTCATGAGTATCTCTGTGTGGCTCGTACTCACCATGTGAGGTCTAAATCCAATAGTCTGGAATAAATCCCCTACGATATAAATTAACCTTCACATCATCGGGTTTGAGGAATGCTTGATTTTTGTGCTTCAAATATGAACATCTAAACATTCCATCAAACTTAAAGAAGGTAGTTGAGATGAAACTTGAATAAAAGTCTCAACTCCCTATATAAATTCATCTATTAATCCTCTTCGACTCGATAATAATCTGTTATACATCCAATATCTCTCTTCTTGGATATTCATTTGAATGTTAAAGCCAACATTTCCCTACAAAGTTGTGAAATCAATTATTAGAACATATGTATCCTAAACAAGTGTATGTGCTTTACTTTCGAACAAGTGTACTTTTAATTATATTGGAATGCATTGTAGGTCTCACAATAAAGCATTGTAGGCCTCACAACCTTCTTATAGAATAAAGTGTTTGGAGTCTTAAGGAAACTCAAAAACTATTATTATTTGAGTGTTTTGGAGTCATCATGGAGAGGAAAAATTCATTCCTATGACTCCTAGAAAATTTTAAAATCAAATTTGATATGATTTGAACATCTAGAAATGCATGCATGCTAGGATTACTTGTCACTTTGTATAGTCACTTTGGCTTGAAAATAACATGAATATATTCACATAATTCCAAAAGGAAGTTGAGTACATCCTCTAAAGAAAAATAAACACCAAGGTATAGGCTTACCTTGATCACCATAATTCAAGTTTACCTTGAACTCCCACTCTAGTATTATCAATAAGAAGAATATCATGAGCAAAAAAGCAAACACCAAGGTAATATCCTCTAAGCTAGGTTGACCTCCATAATTCAATTTTATGTTGAACTCCATCTCTAGTCTTATCAACAAGAAGAATATCATGAGCAAAAAGTAAACACCAAGGTACATAGGTCAGTAGCACATCTAATAAAGGAAGGTTATTTCTAACATTGGTCAAATCTAATACATCTACTCTCCTAATAGAGTTATCAGAAAAGGTCGATGTTTTATATGACCAAACCATCTAAGGCAACTCTCTCTAATCCTATTTGTCACTAGAACTACTCCAACCTTTTCTTGGATATGCTCGTTTCATAAACTGACTCTAAGAGTAAAGCCACTCATCCACCTAAGCATTCTCATCTCAGCAACACTTAACTATTATGCTTCTCTTTTAATGACCAAAATTCTGAACTATAAAGCATTGCATTCCTCCACAACAAAAAACTTATGCATTCCTCCACTTCAACCATCCAACTTCAATTATACTAATAATATCCCAATATATTTCATGATCACTATGAACAATAGTCACAAGATATCTAAAATGTGTACTCATACTAAATGACTTGATTGCCCAAAATCAACAAGAAAAAGATCATGAGCAAAAATCAAACACCAAGGTATATCCTCTTGCAAATGTCTAGTGAGAACATCCAAGAGTAAAGCAAAAATAGATGGACTTAATGCTAATCCTTGATTTAATTCAAGCATAATAGGAAAATACTAGCTAAAACTACAAAATAGCAAATTAAAAAAATGCAAACCTACGATTCGGATGCCGATTTTGCGTAGGAGTGGGGGAGAGATCTTCGGTCGTGCTTTGATGCCAGAGTGGGGGCGAGATCTTTAGCCAGAGGGAGCTTTTCAACGGTCGGATTCCTATACAGGAGGTTCACTTGATCGGAGAGGGCGGAGGAGTCGGGGGCGAGTGTCTGTAGGGAGAGAGAGGGAAATGCGAGAAAATGAAGTGGAAGGCTTGGGATGGCTAAATTTAGAGCATTTTTTGGCAGTTTTCCGACGATGCCGACCTCCGAAAATAAATCACTTAAAACCGGAGGTAATAACCGCTGGTAAAGTGGTGGTAAAAAATATTACCGGCAACCTAACTGTCGGTTATTAGACCGCCACTAATTATGGAGGCGGTTAATTAAATAACATCTGGTTAAACTGCCAGTTATTACTAGCGGTCTAACCGCCGGTACAGACCGCCAGAAATACATGAATTTTCTGTAGTGTAATTAATACTCTGTAATGTACACTTGAGAATGATAATCTCTCTCAAAATAACTATCCATAACACAAAAAATAGTAATAGCTAATCATAGCTACAAACAATGTCAGAGGGAGGCAGGGTCCCACAGGGGCACATGCCCCCTCTGCAAAAAAAAAAAAAAACCTATATTATCGCTTACGGTTCAGGGTTTTGTCTGGTTGAACATTCCTCGCCTTAGTAGTCTCCCAGAAACTCTCGTGCGGCGCAGCTCTCATCTCCACTGTATTGTAGCTTCTTCCTTCGACTTCCACAGTTCCACCTGTGCGTCCAGCCATCAATGAAACTATGAGAGCTTTAGAATTTCTCAAATTTCTCTTACCTTTCGCGACTTCGCATATGAGGATCGTCACCGTGAGCAGTCCATCTTTAAAGGCTTGAATCCTATAAGGTAAGATCCAGCATTGCATTGATTTAGATTTCTTATGTTGTTTTTAGTTTTTTTTTTTTTGTATTAGTTATTTTACCTTTTTTTCCATATGTTTTCTATGGAGGTCTAAAAAAAATGTTGGCCATATTTGGGTTGTGAATTTGTGATCTTTTATCTTTCCCTATTTGGTTGTTTCCCATCTTGAAGATACTTGTGTTACTATGTAGTTGTGTTTCCTTGTGTTTTCTATTTTTTTGAGTGGTAACATATCAATATGCTTCAAATACTTGTGTGATTGTGTCCGCCCTTGAAGGTTTTAATCTTCTATAATTGCTTGACTCATTAGATAGATTCAAAAGGACACATAAATACAATTTTATCAACATTATAATGCTCTATTACCACAATCTTGTGTATCTAAAATTTTATCAACATTCAAATGAGTTCTACATATTGTAGGTAGTTTGAATTTGCACACAAAGATTATGGATAAATATTTTAAGAAGGCCCCCTCTACGAAATTTTTCTAGCTCCGCCACTGGCTACTAAACAAGCCCATGTATAATATTTTGTTTATACACAACTATTGACAGCAGAAACATGAAAATAGTTTATCTTAACTACCGTACACACTGTGAACAACAACATCAACACCCTTTAAATAGTTTGATTGCACAAACACTTATCAATATTTATAGAGCAGGGTCATCAAAATTACTAATTAGTCATATTTATATTCATTAATTGAATTAGATTTTACATAAAGGTAATTAAAAAAATATATGCTAACATGCAATATTCCTGAATCTCTCAAACTCTGATCAAATCAACTTTGAGGAATGATAGTCAGTGTCTAATATTCATTAAACATTTTGCTAAAACATGAATATACATCTAAAGGTAATAAATACTAATGGATGCTTGAAATATAGTTGGACCTAATGATATTCCAATAAAGATATATAAATGCTTAGAAAACAAATGAATTTTTAGCTTAATGGATTTTTTAATATTACTTTGATGACTAAAAAGATGTCAGATGAGTGGAGTATGTTGGTCCCTATTTTTAAAAATAAAGATAATGCACATGAGTGTGTGAATTATAGAAATTTAATGTGTCATGCATTAAAAATATTTGAGAGAGTAATTAAGGATAGGTTACGATGTTTCTACTCCAGTTTCTCAAAATCAGCTTGTATTCATGTTGGATAGGTCTATTATGGAAGCTATACATTTGAAAGAGGTTTGATGGAGTAGAGAGATACTAAGAAGGATTAATATATGATATTTATTGAATTAGAGAAAACATATGATAAAATTCTACAATAACTGCTATGGAGAGTTCGAGAAAAAAAAATGTTAATAATGTTTATATTCAAGTCAATAAGAATTTTTACAAAGAAGTTGTTACTAGTGTTCAAACACAAGGTGGCTTGCCAAGTATTTTTCTATTTCAGTTGGACTACATCAAGGATCAACTTTTAGCCCATATATTCCCATTTTAATCGTGGATGTTCTTACTAGACATTTACAAAAAGATATACCCTAGTATATATTTTTTGCTATTGATATTCTTCTTGTTGATAAAACTAGAGATGGAGTCAAAAGGAAAACTTGAATTATGGAGGCCAACCTTAGAGTCCAAGGGTTTCCATTTGAGTATATCTAATACTAAATATATGTAGTGTAATTTTAATAGTAACAGATCTAGAGTACATGTTGTAACTTTGGTCAATCAAGTCGTTAAAAATATTACACAATTTAGGTATATGAGATTCATGATTTATTGTTCGAAATGATGGTAAAAGAGATGAGGATATTATTAATAGAATTGAAGTTAGATGGTTGAAGAATAATAATGGATCTGGCCTATTATGTTATAGAAAAGCAATACTCCAAACATAAAAGGAAAATTTTATAAGATGGTGATAAGACCTATAATACTTTATGACACAAAATATTAGTCATTAGAAGAGAAGCAAAAAATAAATTAAGTGCTGCAAAGATAAAACTGCCTAGTTCATTGAGTGCCTTTACATTGTAAATCGAGTACATGCATGCCAAGGTGGAATAGCTCTAATGGCATATAAGATTAGAGTCATTTTAGATGATTTGATCACATAAAACATGAGCCTTTCAATAACCCGACTAAAAGAGTAGATGTATTAGATATAACCTATACTTAAGAAAATAGAGTTAAAGTATAAAAAGAATTTGTTAAAAATTATTAGAAATAAATTTTTTTATTATATTTAAATGAAAAATTAACTCTTAATATGACACGAAGAAATAAAAATAGATAATTGACCCAATAGGAAAGAATAAAACCTTCATGTTGTTGTAGACGATTGAAATACAAATATATATATATATATTGATACGGCATCACAAAATTAGCTTGATCTGGCACGAATCTCGAGGCAAAAGCTAGTTGGAAACTACAAAAATTAATTTTGGGCGCACTCGAACTCTGATTTCAGCGAGCTTACAGTCAAACTGAGCGTCTCGGAAATACGAACCCAACGACACCAAGATCAACTTACAATATCTCACATAACAGATTTCGATATCCTACAGATTAAACAATTATTGAAGCGTTAACCTGTTATAGCTCCCCTTATAAAATAAATGGAGAAAAAGGTTTTAAGAACTACAATGAAAATCTAACGCCAGAATTAAACCTTATAACTTAAAAAGCATCCTACACATAGATGTAAAAATTTATAAATTATTATCTTCCCTTCCAACATCGCATAGAAGTGGTGTTGAAGAAGAGCTCACTTTAGATGTTGCTAAGCATCATTCAACAAATAATGAATTTCATAATTCGTCTTTCTTGAACTTGTCATGGCTTGATGTATTTGCTGTTTTCGATTTCATATTTTCTTTTATAAAAGCTGCCAATTCCGTTGTGCTGGACTTCTTGGAGAGTTTGATCTGTCAGAGAAAAAAAAATCAAAATACGTATGGCAAATGCAAAGTTATCATTTATTTAGTTGATGTATATACCGGGTTTGATTTATTTCCAGCAGCATAAAACAAGAGTGCAGGGTAGTTGTCTATCTGCAGAAAAAGATGAACAGTAGGTAAAGGAAGAAGCCATTATATCTGAAAAACTTGGGACATTGATGACTATGTTAATACAATAAACGAAAAAGTAATGGCCTCTAGCTGTATATGTTGAACTCCAGCTGAGCTTTGGCCGGGCTAGGATGAATGATCTCATAACATTTTTATCCAGCAACAAAAAGTGTTTTCGTCCCCTGGTTGGGCTCTAGAGAGCTTTTAGGTTTTGATTGGAATAGCTTTCTTAAAGTAATTTTTTAATAAAAAATTTTAATTTTTGTATTAGAAAGCTGCTTTAAGAAGCAATAAGAAAGCTGTCTCAAACGAAACCTTAGTTGGGTAAGGAGCTCCAATACAAACAAGACAATTTTGAAATATATATCCATGCAAGCAATATGTTTGAAATGTATCAAGAAAAAAACATATAGCCAATTTCAAAAAAAAAAAAAAACTTACTGATTAATCATTTAAAAATATATACTCAGCAAATCCAAAAAAATTAGATATTCATGCCATCAAATGAGCCCTTATAGTTTATACAAATCTTAGCACTTCAATTTTTAGGTGAAGCTAATGAATAATATGCAATTTGAGCAAGAATTTAACGAGGAATTTCGGTATTTTAAACAACTATAATCAAGCATGAAACATGTACCTGCAGTTTCGGATGTTCATTTAGAGATGCATCAATCCTAGCAAACTTCAAATTTTCCTGTCCCTTAAAATGCTTGGCTAACTTCTCGATTTGCCTGCTCGTAGCCTCGCAGTCAATGCACCACGGTGTATAAACCTTCAATTAGTAGTCAGCCATCATTAACAGAACAAAAATCAGAGGCTGGGAATAATTAGAAGGAAAGGAAAGAACTCGAGAAAAATTCTTAATCAATGATACGCCATCATACCTCGAGAAAAACATTCTCAGCACTGTCCAAGATGGAGGAATCAAATGTCCTACCAACAACCTTTTCAATAATCTCACTCTGCAATTTCACCAGAAAAATTGGTATCCTTGTCAGGTGAGCAAATAATAGTTTCCATGAGACTTGAGAGAGACTAGAAATTAATTTTTCAAGCACATCGCTGACATGAAAAACATAGCAGAGATGGTGGCAAAGAATGGGAAAAACACAATCGTGTAAAAGGGCAATATTGAACAGGTGGACCAAGGCACCTCATGGAAATTGTGTGCACATATGAAACTAAGTCTTCATTTGGAACAACTTTTTTGCAACTTTTTAGTACAAAAATAAAAAAATTTATACTAAAAAGTTATTTTAAAAAGTATTAAGAAAGCCGCCCCAAACAAAGCCTAAATGAATGCTTACATGATTTGGAATGGGCTCTGACTTGAAGAAGGGTGAGAGAGTACCAAGCAGCAGTCCTGAGCAGAACTCCTGAAAATCATCACAATACCAAAATTTACGCAATTCAAGTTCAATAAGAACAAGTTAAATCTCAAGAAGTCGAAGGTTTTACTTCTAAATTCTGTGTAGTAATATCTGAGTCCATAAGATATTTGGAGCCAACCCTATTATCGAATGCAGTCACCTGGGTAATTAAATAGTACATGATCAACTTCAACTTAAAAAGTTGAACAAGCATAATAACAATATAATAATGTAAGAGTTGTCAAGAATAATTACATAAAAGAGCAAAATATCCTTTGCAAGTAAACATAATTAAAACAATGAAATTTAGATTAATATATTACATTTGATGCAGATACAATGGCAGACATTTTCATGGCAACGCTACTAAGCATAGAAAATTTATGATATGAGAACACAGAAAAATATATTTAAAAACATAAATTATTTTACTATATATTCAGAACTCGAAGAAGAAGAAGAATAAAAATCCTCATAGGCAGGTCACCCTGTGGTTGTATAAAATGACTATTCAACCTTTCCAGAATTGTTAAAAACTTGATTGCAACTTTGGTTAACTACAGTTTATCTGAAGCCTCATTATATAAGAGAAAAACTGTTAGAACTCCCACCATCCACATAGATTGGTCCTTATAATTGGATAGACCTATGAAGCAATCACAGAACATTAACAATAACATAGCGAACAAATGTCCAAGAAACCTTAGAAAGTTAACATGTCAGTTAGTAAAATTTGTATTATATAAAATATATAAATCATGCACGCACACCTTTCACATGCAAGTAGATAGATTTGTATATCTTCGAGCATGCCTTGACATAAAATATAAAAAGATTATAATGATAAAAATATTATAACCAAACAAACTTAGGTAATATTAAAGACATTTGAAATAAGCATCTCTTGAATATTGACATGCAAATAACCAGTCACTTTATTGTTCTACCATACAAATAGCCAAATGAGGAAAAAAACTAGTAGAAGAGAAGTCAGAGCACAGCCTAGATCAAGTCCAAGTCAAAAGTGTATTTCCCATTTGTAACTAATCTGTTTCAAAGCGCAGTCAGAATTGTCTTTTCTATTGAAAAATAAGAGGACAAGGACACACCATATGGTAGATATTTTAAGAGCCCGATCTCCAACTTAGATTTGAATTCGAGAAGGCTGCTTCCTTAAATGTCAATACATGCTTTGAGGCCTAGTTTGTGAGACTTTGTCTTGATTTACTATTGCTAAGAGATGAATTTTCGTTACATATTGTTCAGTTAAGGCTTTTTGAGCCAGTGCCTACTCAGCCTTCCTAGCCCTTCTGAAATATGTCACTTCTATTGCCTTATTGTTATTGTGCTATGTACTTGCTAACTAAAGCAATAAAATATTTCAGTAAGCTAGACAGTTAAGCAAAACTATCTTAGCCATGACAAGAAAACGCAGACATCAAGATGCACATTAAAATCAACCTAATTTGTACGAACAAATATGACCAAAGTATGTATAAAACATAGTCCATTAGAAACTCACAAGAGGCCTTTTTCCATCCAGCCCAAATAATGTTAATAAAGGTTTTGCAAGGCTTTCTTCCGAAGAATCAACATATATAAACATTATCTGAATAAAAAACACATCAAATTAGACAATTAATCTTTTCAACTAAAGCATACATTGAAGCATTCCATAATCAAACAAACAAAATATTATCACCTTGGATTTGTATTTTCTTGCCACATCTTGAAGTAACAAGATGAAGGGCTTTGAATCATCAGTCTCCGCAAAGAAGTAGACCTTCAAAGCATAGAATAATTTATTACCATGACAAATAAATTATCCAGAAATGAGAGAAATTCCCCTGTCCCTCTATCTGCAACCTATGAGAACACAAGGACTTAAAACTAATTAAAAATTAAGAGCTGACAGTCCACTGAGAATGTTAAAAAACTGAGGTGGCATTCAACAGAGATGACAACGGGAAACAGAAAACAGATTAAAATCTAATACTGTCCACCAAAGAAAGTAGATGACAGTGCTGTGCACCAACCCAATATGCTAAACTACAGTTAAACGTTAATGAATTACTCCAATAGCGTTGTCATAAAAAGAGAACTAGACAACACTAAGGAATTTAATATCACCAACCCTAAATAGAATTTCTGAATCTTCTTCCGGACAGTTAGCTCATTGTTTTGCTCCCAAAATTCAAATCTAAGAAACTTACAATAAATGGAGATCCCCCAATGCAGGGTCTACTGATGCATGTAAAAGAATTGGATTTAGATGCATTGCATGGGAGAAAAATATATTATAAAAACATTGAATGGTTGCCCCACCCAAAAGCTTTAAGGGTTTGAATTGAAGTCATGTTTGGCCACTTGTATAACAGAAAAACTTTTGGCCATCACTTGGTCCATTTTCTCTAATAAGTGGTATTTGAGCTAATGGTTCTTCTATTAAGATCAACCTATGGTTTAAAATTGCGTAATATGAGGCTCGCCTTGAGGCCCGCCTTTGCGCAATTCCAGTAAAAAACGCCTCGAGTTTTTTTTATGAGGCTTGCGCCTCAACTTGGTTGAGGCCCGCCTTGAGGCCCGCCTCGCCTCACTGGCATGAAGCTTACGCCTCAAGCTATATATATTAAAACTTACATAAATCTTGAAGTAAATGCCTGACATTGGACTCTATCTTGAAGTAAATGGCCGACATTGGACTCTATAGGAGAGGAGGAAGGGGAGAGAGCAGTTCATCATAATGATGATTCAAATGAAGAACCCCTTAGTGATGATAGTGATGATGACTTATGAGTTCTTATATGATATGTCATTGCTATTTATTTTTGAAAATTTGAATTATATGTTAATGAAAAGAATATTGGGATTTGGGAAAGATAGAATTTTGAGTTGAACTATAATTCATGTTGTCTTATTATTGGGATATTTTGATTTCACTTTATATCTTATGCTTTTTTATGTTTTATATTATTCATTCATTAGTATATAAAAAATTTATCATTTTATGTTGACGTAATCTTTTGATTTGGAGGCTTACGCCTCAAAATGCCTTGAGGCTTACGCTTCGCCTCACGAATGAAAAACGCCTCAATACCCGAATACGCAATGTAAACATTGGATCAAGCTTTTTCATTTGTGTTTTTCATTAGCCTTCGGTGTTTTCTACCAAGGTTGAGCAAATTTCAAGATCAGATGACTCTAATAGGTTATATGGTTGAGTAGGCTATTGGCACGTAATACTTCATGAGCTTAAAAAAAATCAATTTTACAGGGAGTGATGGTCGATGTGAAGAGCTCTCACATAAGAGAAATTGTTAAGATTTACAAAACTTTCTAATATTAGTTTGAAGACTAAAAAAATGTCAGATGAGTGGAGAGGAGTGTGTTGGTTCCTATTTTTAAAATAAAAATGATGCACTAGATTGTGCGAAAGATAGAGGAATAAAGTTAACGTGTCATACATTAAAACTATGGGCGAGAGTAATTAAGCATATATTATGATGATATTAATGTTTCTAAAAATCAATTTGGATTCATGCCAGGAAGGCCTAACATGGAAGCTATACATATTTTGAGATGTTTGGTGAAGTATAGAGAGAGTAAGGAGGATCGACATATGATAACTATTGATTTAGAGAAAATATATGAAAATTTTTCAAGAGAAGTGCTCTGGAGAGTTCTAGAAAAGAAAGGAGTTAAAAATACTTATATTCAAATCATTAAAGGTATGTAATATATATGATTTGTTGTTGAACTCGTTTTCCAAAAAAATGCTCATAATCATCATCGCTTCTTCTTTAGATCAAATCGAGACAATTTCAAATTAACCAAAGCCAATGTGATCCCAATTAAATAAATTTAATCGAACTACATTAAGCTACTTCGTCTCAGCTTGAGTCCAAGTTAGGTTCAGCGGCTTCGATCGGCACAAATTAACTTATCTTTACTTAATTTAAATAGAATCAGCTTCAATTAACTCAAATTGACTCAACCAACTTAATCCAAATGCCATCAAATAGAGTTATCTTGATTAGTTTAGTCATCTCAACTTTCTACCACTTCTTAAATACAACATAATAGTTTTGTGATTTTAGTCATCTCAGTTTTCCACCACATCTTAAATATAACAAATTAATCTCACCCGCCAGATCAAATTGAATTGAGGGGCAAGATGGTCATTGTGAGATCCAGTGGCAGAGTGAGGGGGGGCCAAGGGCACGTGCCCCCCTAAAAAAAAATTTTTTTTCAATTGTCTTCAGCCAATCACCACCTAACGTAGAATAAGGAAGAGCAAAGCTTGTACATTTTATTTCCCAAAAAAAAAAAAAAGAGCTTGTATATTTTTATATGTGAGAAATTGATTTTTTTCTCTTATATACATACTCGATTTAAGAGAAAGAAGTAATTGGATTAATTTATTTTTCTTAATCAAGACTAAGATATTGATGTATTATCAAAAAAATTAAGTCGATCGAGCACGAATCTCGAGAAAAAATCAGTCGGACGCTTCAAAAATTAAATTGGAGACCATTTGAACTCTAATTTCAGCAAACTTATAGTCGAACTGAACGTCTCAAAAATATGAACCCAACAACAGCAAATTCGACTCAATCTGAGCCCAAATCAAGGACCCAAAGCACATTTGGAAGGTTTAAAACATAATTGGGATGATCAAATAGTTTCCAAATTTTATTTTTTTATAGTCGAATTGAGCGGCTGGACGAGACGAATACAACGAGCTAAGGATCGTTGATTTCTGATATCATTAAGCTATATTTTTATTCAAATTTATGCTATGCAATCAATACATTTCCTTTTTTCCTATATTTTATTTTATTATTATTATTATTATTATTATTATTATTATTATTATTATTATTATATATATATATATTATTATTATTATTATTATTATTATTATTATTATTATT
>NW_021318595.1:14873001-14975776 GCF_001605985.2 Dendrobium catenatum | reverse complement strand
GAAGTTTCCAACTAGCTTTTGCTTCGAGATTCGTGCCCAATCAAGCTAATTTTGTGATAACGTATCATATATATATATATATATATATATATATATATATAATTATGAGGTATCTTAAGAGGTGCAGATATTTTTAAAGAATTGAAAATATTTGATAAGAAAATTTATTTTAGATGATAAAAGTAATTAGATTATGATTCAAATTTTAATTTAGAATTATAAGTATTAAATTTACATATAGAGAGATGAAAGAGCAGAATAAAATTTAATTATTAATGAGATAAGTGATAAAATAAAATTTTAGAAATCAGTAAAATAGAAAATATTTAAATTAATAATAATTGAGTAATGCATATTACATTACTTTTTAGTAATATATAGAGAGCAAAAGTATGTGTGTGTATATAAGAGTTAATTAAAAAATTTATTTGATGATAAATAATATATTTAAAAGATTAAAAAAATGGTAAGAGTTTGCGAGATATTTTGATGACATAAATGTCATTATATAGGTTTTAAATATATCAAAAACAAAAAAAGGAGTAAGAATGAAACTTCAAAACATCTAAATCTAAGGTGGGTAGTTATCTTCCTAAATTACGGTAATATTATTGCTTCTTCTAAATGCATTTAATTGTTATTGAAATCGATTCATCTTTAACACATCAATGATTGATCATTTTAAATTAGATAATAATTATCATGTTATGTTTTACATTACTACATAAAATTAATGAATGTCATATAGATGAAATGTTTAGATAGAAATGCTTGCATGTGCGTGTTAAATGATGGCACATCCCCTTAGGGTACTAACTGGGAACGGAATGTACTAGCGTGTATAAATGAAAAAGATTATAGAAAATGAAATGACAAATGAGCACATTTGTTAGTGATATGTTAGACAATATCTCCTGTGATGGTAGTATTATTTCTAAAAAGAGTAAAGATATGATACATGCGATATATATAGATACGCACAATATTGATGCTTATTTTCAAAATGAATTTTAATATAATTACTTTATATTTTGAAATGAGCATATATATTATTTTGAAAATCTTGTATTAATGTAATTTATAAGCATAATATACTCCCATAGTTGTGACTTGTTTTTTATTTGCAAAAATATTCACATGTATTATTCAATTAATTTAAAATGAGCAGAAGATGAGAGAACGCATATCGTAAATTCGAAGCTCTGAAAAAAAGTTATTTATTGCATTTACTTTAATTTTTGATATTTCAGTGGCTCTTTCAACATGTTGGAAATAGTAAGTACATGAAAATTTAATTAACCATCCGACTATCTATTCCTGTCTCGTTAAATCGAGCATCTAGGTCAAGTCGTGATAGTTTTTTAACTATACTAATGCTATTAGGTTCGAAAAAGGAGATGAGGACTAGGTGGAGAATTTTCCAATTGATCAGAACGAGCGAACAAATGACAAAGGCCTCTAGCATGCAGCTCTCCTCGACCCTCACACATGCAAGCCCCTAGTCTAGGTCGAACACCTCTCTTGCACACAAGTATTCTCCCTCTTCTCCTCTCTTGCTCACAAGAAGAGCTGCCCTCTCCCTTTTCGTTTTCCCTTGCCCACTTCTTCTCCCTCACTTATTCTTACTAGGAAAACAAAGGAAGCCTGCATGATTACCCTTATTGTAAGATGAAAGGGTTTTCTTAATTTCCTTTTCTTAAAACAATCAGAGGAAGTTAGGTTTTGAGTTTGACTAATCTAAGGCAAGGGATACATTCATATATCCTCTCTTGAAAGAGAATTTTTATGGTATGGAATGAACTTTCTTGAAGGGTATTCTTGAGATGAAAATTTGATAAAACATATAGATATACATTTCTTTCTCTTGAAAGAAACTTCTTCCAAATTAATTTCTTTCTTAGAGAACATTCTTGAGATGAAAATTTGCTAATACGCATAGGTTTATATATTTCTCTCTTTAAATAGAATATTTCTGAATGAATTTCTTTCTTGAAGAATGCTCTTGAGACTCCTTTTTTGAACTGAAATTGAAATTGTAATCTCATTCATTCTCTTTGAAATATTAGTTCTCTAAAATATCAAACCTTTGATCTGAAGCTTCTCATTATTTTTTTCCAAGAAAAAATCAATCTTTTTGGAGCTTAGAAGTTTTAGGCCCAAATCTATCAAAAACAGAATTCCAACTTCATGACAACTCAAATAATCATTCCATCACCAACCTAAGAGAACACAAATCAAGTTGGTGACTTCACCATAAAGATATCATTGATACTAGATCATAACCCTTTCATGTTTTGATAAGTCATATATTGAACACTTCTCACCAAAGTCAATGCAAACACCACATACAATAACGTATTAAATACACGGCTTATCAAAATATGAAAGTGTGCATTGCTTCATGATTCTAAAGCTATCAAGAATGACACTCATGTTGCCCATAACTTGTTGCCACCATTTGTTTGATTGCCATTGTAATTTATGAATGAAGTTTTGGTGAGCATGGCAAAACATCTTTCCCACTCATCATATAAATCATATCGCAAGACATCAATGTGTGAAAAACCCTTCAAAAAATATAAGCAACACCCATTTAATTGCAATATTTTGGGAAAAAATGAAGAAAAGAAAGAAAAGAAGTGGTCACAATTCATTGATATCAAGTTTATATAGAATATTGAGGCATAAATATGCATCTAAATGTCTTTTCAAATTAGCCAATATTGGGGCATGAGCATGTACGTAAATCCCTTTGATCAAGATTCATTAAGTATAATATCATTTGCTAAGGACAAACAACAAGACCATATCTCATAACTAATTTGATAAAGGTTCCAACAAGAGGTCTTAGAATGAAGAAAAAAAAACAATCAACTTCCTAAAGGCTCTTTATAACAAGAAAGTGATAAACCCTCTCCACCAAAACCACTGAAATGTGTTTATAAAGAAGATAGTAAAACAAGAAAATTATCCACGTTTTATTGTGATGAATTTGATGGGAGAGTTTTAAATAAAGTACAAGATACTTTAGATCCCTTAGTTAATAGATTACAATATGTGCCCTAAACCCTTGAATCCATCATTGAGACAACATATTTATCATATCAAGATGCAATCTCAAGTTGTCACTACTTTGCTCATTAGATTCTAATAGAGTATGCATATAGTTCAGTACTTTACATATTAAGACCTCATTTGGAACAGCTTTTTTATTGCTTCTCAAAACAACTTTTTACTGTAAAAATTAAAAATTTTGTACTAAAAAGCTGTTTTAAGAAGCAGCAATAAAGCAACCCCTAATGAAGCCTTAATCTATAGCAAGAACAAGAACTACTACCATGCTACCTTACCAAGACCATGAAGGAGGCAACAAACCAAGCAATTACAAATGAATATTAAAAATACCTCAAGAAGAAGAGGCTTACAACTCTTTTTGGGTATTGAAAAGTAAATGACAATAGCCCTTGCTTCTACCAAATGAATTTCACAATAAGAAACCACTATTGATTGAATGTTTTAGAATATATTGCAGCTTTAATCTTTCAAAGAGAGAATGAATGAGATAATAATTTCAATTTCATTTCCAAACTTCAAGAAATGAGTCTCAAGAACATTCAACAAAAAGAAAATTCATTTAGAAAAATTAATTTTCAAGAGAAAGAAATATATATACTGATGTGTATTAGCAAACTTTCATCTCAAGAGTATTCCAACAATAACATCAAGCCTTTATCCCACTATGTGGGCTCTACTACATGAATCCTTTTTCTCCATTGTGCCGTGTTAAATTTTAAATTCTCATTTAAATCTAATAAAGAAATGTCATTTCATTTCTAATATTTTCTAACAAAGACTTTTTAGGTCTAGCTTTTCCCTTCTTAACATAAGTCAAATCTAATACATCTACTTTCCTAACCGGGTCATCGGAAGGCTGTCATTTTATGTGACCAAATCATCTAAGGAGACTCTCTCTAATCTTATCTTCCACTGGAGCTACTCCAACCTTTCCACGTATATGTTCATTTCATATATTGTCTCTAAAAGCAAAAACACTCATCCACCTGAGCATTCTCATCTCTGCAAAACTTAATATTATGCTTCATTTTTAATGGCCAAAATTCTGCACCATGAAGCATTGCAGGTCTAACCACCATCTTATAAAATTTCTCGGGGGCGGGGGTGGGGGGGGGACATTTTTATCACCAATCAAGCCCAATGCATTCCTCCACTTCAACCATCCAACTTGAATTCTACTAATAATATCCCCATCTATTTCACCATCACTCTGAACAATAAACCGAAGATATCTAAAATGTGTACTCTTATTAATGACTTGATCACCCAAAGTCACAATCCCCCCACTAGAACTATTATTACTAAAATTACATTCCATATATTCAGTTTTAGATCTACTCAAACGAAAGCCTTTAGACTCTAAACTAACCTCCATAATTCAACTTTACGTTCAACTCTCTCTTTAGTCTTATCAATAAGAAGAATATCATCAACAAAAGCATACATCAGCATATAACCTCTTGCAAATGTCTAGTGAGAACATCCAATATGAAAGCAAAAAGATATGGGCTTAAGGCTGATCCTTGATGTGTAATCCAACTGAAATAGGAAAATATTTGGTCAAACCACCTTGTGTCTAGACATAAGTAATAGCTCCTATATACATATCCTTAATGACTTGAATATAGGCATTATTAACCACTTTCTTTTCTAGAACTCTCCATAGCACTTCTCTTAGAACTTTATCATATGCTTTTCTCAAAATCAGTAAATATCATATGTAGATCCTTCTTATTCTCTCTATACTTCTTCATCAAACATCTAAATAAATGTATAGCTTCTATAGTAGACCTACCTGGCATGAATCCAAATTGATTTTAATAAACGTTAGTATCTAGCCGCAACCTATGCTCTATAACTCTCTCTCATAGTTTTAAAGTATGATACATTAATTTAATTCCTCTATAATTTGCACAATCTTGTGCATCACCTTTATTCTTAAAAATATGAATCAACACACTCATTCTTTACTCATTTTGCATCTTTTCAGTCTTCAAAATAATATTAAAAAGTTTAACAAGCCAAGAAATTCCTTCTTCTCCTAAGCATTACCACACCTCTATTGGTATATCACCAGGTCCAACAACTTTTTCAAACTTCATTTTCTTTAAAGCCTATCTAACTTCAGTTGTACTAATACGCTGATAAAAATAAAAAAAAATTATTTTCATTTAGGGTGCTAAGGTCACTAAAATCAATCTCATTCTCATAATCTTCATTTAAGTGTTTATAAAAATATCTCATCCATCTTTGTTTAATATTTTCTTCTAATAAAACACTTTTTGATCTTCGTCCTTAATACACTTCACTTGAATTAAATCCTTATTATTCTTATCTCTTTATTTGGCTAACTTATACATATATCTTTCATCATCTTTAGTATCTAATATATTATATAAATAATTAAAAACTAAAATCTTTAAATCGCATATTGCTTTCTTAGACTCCTTACGGATCTCTTTATATATGTTTCAAATTATCAGAATTTTTCCATCTAAACAAATTTTTATAACAAATCTTCTTATTTTAATCTTTTTTTGAACATTTTGATTCTACCACCAACTATTTTTACTATTACGAGCTTTTCGTTTTGAAAATCCATGCAAATCTTTTCCAACCTTCTTAATATCACTAGTTATTTTTTTCCATATAACATTAGCTTGCTCATGTATAGACAAAATTTTAATGTCAAGTATCTTACTCTCAAAAATATTTTTGATAATATTTTTAAAATTTCCCCATCTAATCCTAGAACAACGTTTTACTTTATTTGTTGTTTTCTACCCCTTCATCTTAAAGTTCAAAAACTAATAAGTGATGTTAGGTACATAAACTTTCATCAAGAGTATTCACCAAAAAAAATCATTCAAAAAATTCTCTTTCAAGAGAAAAAAAAAGTATATATATATCAACAAACTTTTATATCATGAATACGCTTCAAGAAAAAAAATCATTCCATAAAAATTTCCTTTCAAGAGAAAATAAATATGAACAAATCCCTTGCCTTAGATTAGAAAACTTAACTTCCTCTGTTTTTTCTTTAGAAAAAGGAAAATAAGCAAACAATTTCATCTCCCAAGAAGGGGAATCAAGCTTGCTTCCCTTGGTTTCGTAGGAAGAACATGTGAGGAAGGAGAAGAGAGGGGTATTCTTGTTAGTTAGGGAAGAGAAGAGGGAGAGGGCAATTGTGTATGTGAACAAGAGAGAAGAAGAGGGAAAACACCTATGTTCAAGCGAGGTGTTCAACCAAGTCAAGAGGCTTGCATGCGAGAGAGAGAGCTGCATGCAAGAGGCCTTTGTCGTTTCTTCGCGCATTCTAATCGAATGGGAATGCCACCCCCAGCCCTCATATCTGTTTTATAACCTAATAGCATGAGGATAAATGATCATCCTGTCCCTCAATTCAATCTGATATATGGATGAGAATAATTTGTTGCATTAAAGAAGTTGTGGAAAGATGAGATGGTTGAATTAATCAAGATAACTCTACAAGATGGCATTTGGATTAAGTTGGTTGAGTCAATTTGAGCTAATTGTTGATTGTTGACCAATCAGACCCACCTCATGATTTTCTTCCGAAACAACGCAATGCTTCTCACGCAACTTCCACACACGATGCAAAAGCAAACAACTATTCGCTCCCTCTATTCATTCAACTCTCATGCATGACTGAAGCTCACTCACTCCCTCTCTTCTCCCTCAATTACATAGCACAAGACCCCTGCTCGCTCTCTCGTTCACACGTCCAACCGCACAAAAGAACCCAAATGAAGGACTCCTCACTCGATCCTTGTTCAAGTCAATGTTTAAAATTGCATATTCGAGTATTGAGGCATTTTTCATTCGTGAGGCGAGGCCTAAGCCTCAAGGCGTTTTGAGGCGTAAGCCTCAAAATCAAAAGATTGCATAAACATAAAATGATAAATTTGTTATATACTAATGAGTGAATCAGTGAATAATATAAAACATAAAAAAGCATAAGATATGAAGTAAAATCAAAATATCTCAATAATAAGACAACATGAAATATAGTTCAACTCAAAATTCTATCTTTCCGAAATCCCAGTATTCTTTTCATTAACATATAATTATGATTTCCAAAAATAAATAGCAATGACATATCGCATAAGAACTCATAAGTCATCAGCACTATCATCACTAAGGGGTTCTTCATTTGAATCATCATTATGGTGAACTGCTCTCTCCCCTTCGTTCTCTCCTATAGAGTCCAATGTCGGGCATTTACTTAAAGATTTATATAAGTTTTAATATATATAGCGTGAGGCATAAGCCTCATGCCAATGAGGCGAGGCGGGCCTCAATGCGGGCCTCAACCAAGTTAAGGCGCAAGCCTCATAAAAAAACTCAAGGCGTAAGCATTGAGGCGTTTTTTATTGTAATTGCGAAAAGGCGGGCCTCAAGGTGAGCCTCATATTGCGCAATTTTAAACCATGGTTCAAGTACGAAACCCACACCCGGATCTGCTGTGGGCTCTGAAAATTTCATTGTGCGTCTCGGCCTCTCTACGACATTGGTCTCTTTTTCTTATTTATTTGTGATGACAGTAGAGAGTTTTAACGAGCTTAAGTTCCGGATAAATTTTCAGAAGGCAGATTAGGTTTTAGCTATGACACTACCCAGAGGTTTTGCCCTCATTTTGTGAGGACTTTATGATCTGAATTTGGGCTTCCTATAGGCGCAAGCCCCTATAGTTAATTACCTCTCCTGATAATGAGAAAGAACTTTCGATTAAGGCTAGTTGTTAAAGAGGTAACATAGGTTGTAAATCCAATTTATAATAGCAATAATTTTAGTGTTTAAATTTGATATATGAATATGATTTGGAATTTATCTCCATAAACTTAAAATTGGTGGTGGGGGAATGAAGATAAGCCCAATCAAGATCTCATGGTTTCGCCGTCCCGGGCTGTCATGATCCATGGTCTATTTAGTCAGAGGAGGTAGTAGACTCAACCTGACAGAAGGTACCTTATCAGCAACCATGGGTTGCTTCGTCCAAGAATACCTTGTAGACATGTGTTGGTGTTTGTCTAAAGGTATAGATCTGAACTCATCTTAGCTGAGAGAGGGATTTATGCCTATCGAATATACCCTATGATCCTTCACTCAAGGGTTTGACGCCGTTAGGGAACATACGGGCTTCGATCATGATCTTAATATAATAGTGCCATTTTGCAGTAAAACCACCCGATCAGATGGCACGTGCCACGTCCCTACTGGCAACTTACTATTTGAGGATGAATCGTAGTGATACACCCAACAAGCATTTGTTCCTTATGAGCTGAGGTTAATCTAAAATTTATCATCTCCGACAAATGGTTGCGGGAGGTGGATGAGTTTTACTTTTAAGTTTTCAATTGATAGATTTTATTTTAAGAACTCTATCTTTTATTGGCTTTCATATTTGACCCCTCAGGTTGAGATTTGTATCAATACAGCCATCATCGGAGTGACATTATGGTCACTAGTATTTTTTAGGATTTTGGGAGGCATTTTGTACTTCAAGTCATGTCGACTCCAATACTTTTGAGGATGAGAACGAAACTTGAATATTTGACTCGCGCAGCATTCTCGGACCGTTGGATTTTGGAATCATATGCGGTGATTGGAGCACATGCGGGTTATATTTATTTTGAAAATAGAATGTTACATTAGTGAGCATTTAACCTTGCGCAGTATTTTCGAATATTTGTATATGTAACTTTAACACGTTTGTCAGAGCACACGCGGGTTATATTTATTTTGAAAATAAAATGTTACATTAGTGAGCATTTGACCCTGCGCAGCATTCTTGAACATTTATATTTGTAAATTTATTACGTTTGTCGGAGCACATGCAGGGTCGTGTTGCACTTCAATTTATGGGATCATATTTAATACATAAGAGGTGTTTTAAAATATTTAAATATGATCCATTTACGCAATTGATTTTTATTTTAGAAAAAAAAAAATATCCGAGATTTTATTTAAGGACCTACGAGCGCCTTCTATCCGCTTATACACATGTTGCGGATCCAGTGGCATTTTGAATATTTTTAATAAATTTGGATTGTTTCTTGGAGTATAATATTTTAGTTGATCACAATTAAATAATGACTTTAGTACATTTGCACATAATCAAATGAATCATAGCCTCATTATATCTATAGATATCCTAAATCAGTAAGTAATCATCAAGCCTCTAATCACCGTGGCATAGCTTTTAACGTTCTAGATTAGCACGATCAAATGAGTGGTCTAGTGCATTTGAATCAAAGGTGACATCTCCTTGCATTAACATAAACCTTTGAATAGATCTTCTCAAAACTATTGTTTATCTGTTAGAAGATATTTATCCAATAGAAAGAGTCTAAAGATGACTCTAAGGTCCTTAGTTTGAATAGAGTTTCTCAAATTTCTTAAAGAACCAATTCTAATCATACATTGCTAAGATAAGAGGAGATTCATAATAAATGTTTTCAGGCAAATACTACAGTGGCATGATCTTGATTTGGCTAAAAGATGCATCAAATCAATATACTTTGATTTCATGTAATCTCAAAATGGTATATTGACAAAATTTTATTGAATAATCAACTAAAGTCAAAATCAATTGTTAATTTCCTTGAATTTTTGAAACAAGATTGTGTCTCTTGCCATTAACACAATTTGCTTTGTCTAATTTAGATTGATTTAATATTGTTCTCTAGTTTGATTGTCACAAACATTTGCCTTATAGGTTATTAGTAGGTGCACTATCATTTGTTTAATGGTTTAGACGAACGAAAACACTTTACCTCCCTCTCATTTTATAGGTTCCATTTAATTAGAAACTCCTGCTTGACTTGATGGTGTAGACCTTTTTTTATATATTGGAATGACTATTCCTTAATCATATAATTTTAAATTATTTAGAACGATTAAACTTGTTACAAATTAAGATGTTGGCGGCCTTTTGTCAGTTTCAATTTCGACTGCCTCCAATAATCCCCTGCCCCTGATGACAGGAGGTAAGAGGGCACTTTCCCTTTCATGTCCGCTCGACCGGAGCGAACCAACGGCCAGGGGTTTTGGGATGTTGTCGGGTCCCAGATTCAATCTTCAGAAGCTTTACTTGACGATGATTGGTTGACAATTATCGATTGCAATACTCGATTGAATATCCCTTTTCCATTTTTATTTATTACATTAATTGGTTAAATGAATATTAATTGCATATTTCTCGAATCTTTCAAAAAATTAGCTAAGTCCTAGATTTTTGAGAAAATTTCGGCAGCCTTCCGATGTCCCCTCCCCTGCACCAGGAGGTAAGGAGGGAACTTGCCCTTTTGGCTCGACTCGGCTGGAGCGAATCAACCGTGAGGAGATTGGGAGAGCAATTGAGTCTTCAATTAGTGTCTGTGCTCCCTCGGTCGGATAAGCTTGACAACCGAGGGCTTTGGGGGACCGAATCAAACCCTAGGACTTCCTTCAAATTGCTCCTATTGCGGTGCTTGTTTGAAAATCTCCTTTTTCCATAATTGATTAAATGAATTTTAATTGAAATTAAATTTTGATTTAATGTTTATCCCTTTTTTTTTGTGCTAAGTCCTGGATCTTTGAATAATTTCGGCGGCCTTTCGGGCATTCCTCCCCGTGCCGGAAGTAAGGAGGGCAGACTTGCCCTTCTTGGCTCGCTCGGGCGGAGCGAATCAATGGCGAGGTAGTTGGGTCTTCAAGTCTTCAATCCCTCAATCAGCATAAGCTCGGACGACCGACGGACTTTCGAGGACCGATCAAACCCGCAAAACTTCGCTTCAATAATCTTCAATTACTTTCATGCCCTGTTTGAAAATTCTAAATTTATCTCTTCTTCCTTTTCTCTCTTTTTTTTTAATTATATATTAATATTAGAAAAAATTTTATATATCATAATATATATAATATTTTTATTATAATATAATTAACATTATATTATACCATTATATTATATATTTTTTATTAATAATTTTAATATAATTAACAATATATATAATAATTATTTTATATAATATATATATATATATTATTTATATATTATACTATATTCTACTATATATACGGGCAGAGCGCTGGTCGGGCAAGGAGGCGGAGCCACACACGCGTCGGGGGAGTCAGCCGAGCGCTTCCGGTGTCAGGCCCCAAGCAGGTCGAAGGCAGGATGAGAAGGCAGTCGAGGCCCGGTGGGTTGGCTTTGAGCTTGGAAGGGGCCTGTGGCCGGTGGTGAAGAACATGAATGCAGGAGTTGGGCTGGTTCGACAGAAGCAAAGCAGGGGAAGAAGACCGGATGTCGTGATTTGAGATAGAAGAGGAGTCTTGCGGCTAGGGTAGATCCGTCGTCAGAGGCGAAGGCTGGCTAGGAAATCGACGGCGAAGGCAAGTAGCAGCGTCTGTTCTTGTAAGTTCTGAATCCTTTCCCTCTTTATGTGTGTGTGTATGTCTCTGAATGGGAGAGGAGTACTTTTTGTGTTGTAGAGGAGATCGTGGGGAGCGGTTTGTCCGATCATGGGTAGTTCACGGTTGAGCCATGGGTTGGGGCCGGCTGTTTTGCGGAAGTTACAGTCAACAGCTACTTCAGTGACTTCGACCCGACTAGCCCTCTAGCCAACTCCAATCGACTCACACCGATTATGTCAACCCAATCCTAACCCGACCTTCCTCTCTCATTCTCTTCCAGATGCACACAGAAGCCTCAACCTCCGACCCTCTCTCCATTTCACTATACCGAACTCAATCAATCCAGGCACGCAACTAGCTCGTGTTGACATTCAGTTCAACACATCGATCTGTCATCATTATCATTGCTTTTCAACCCATTGATCTATCATCGTTATAAATAAATGTATAAACTTATTTATTCTCTGCTTGCTTAAACAATAGGTATTGAAGAACTGTCATTGTATCTTTGATCCAACTAGGAGAAGAATTAAAGAAGGCCTACACCATCGTATCTTTGATCTGACTAGGAGAAATAAATACAAGATGACCTCGCATCATCATATCTTTGATCCGGACATGAAGAATTTGATTTGAAGATCTTGCACCATCGAATCTTTGATCCAACATTAACATCAACATCAAAGATTCGTATATCAAATATGAGACATCATAAAAAATTACAATTTTTCGATATCAAATATGAGACATCATAAGAAATTAAAATTGTATTATCAAATACACGATATATGGTATATTTCAATACATACTATTTTAGTATAATTAATAAATTATGCATTAATTAATATTATTATTGTTGTGTATATAATTTCAATATATATTATAATAGAGAAAAAAATCAAAATGATTCCTAAACTAGAGAGTCATTTTAGGAATCATTTTACTCCTAGCTATCTAATGTGCTTAATTCAGTCTCTTAACTCCTTAAACATGAATACAAAATGATCGCTTTATTGGACTTTTTTTAGATCAAATTTCAGAGGTCAATGGACAAATTTGAACACAAAAGATAGTTTGGAACTAAAATGGCTCCCACAAAAAGTCCAATAACCATCTTAACCTATTCCTCTATTATAATATATTTTGTCATAAAGTATATTATTTGTTAAGTATAAAAGAATGTGCGCTTGTGCATGCATGATTGGCATTATAATTACAAAAATGAAAGATTATCATTACTAATGCATTTGAGCCGAAGTCTAAGCGCTGAGAATTGAACTAGCCACTTCCCAGGGAGGAAGTCACTTCTCACTTCCCCACCAACCAAACATCTAAGTAGCTATTTCACCCCACTTCCCACTTCTCACTTCTTCTTAAATGCATACAAGCAAGCTCTAAGTTAGCCCACAATCATAAGCTTAAACCTCTGGATTGAAAATGACTATAACTACTAGTATATTAGATCCAAATTTGGCTCCCTTATGATTCATACTCCCTATCAAGGCTAGGGAGGGAATAGTAGGGGCGTCGATATTTGACAAGACCAGAAAATCCGACTTGAGCCCGACCCTAAAATTCCGGGATAGGGTCAACTAGAACCCGAGACGGGTTGAATTCGGATTCAACAATTCGACCCATTTCAAAAATCAGGTCGTGTTCGTGTTGACCCTTTGACCTAAAATTGACTCGAAACTGACTCATTTTTAACTCGAAAACCTGTTTTTGCACCCGACAACCCGAGATTGACCCGTTTTGGACCCATTTTTTTACCAAAAAGCGAAGATTGGCCCATTTTTGGACCCAAAAACTAGCATTTTTTGACCCACCAACCAAACAGCTAAGTAGCCATTTCACCCCACTTCCCACTTCTCACTTCTTCTCAACTGCATACAAACAAGCTCTAAATTGGCCCTCAATCATAAGCTTAAACCTCTGGATTGAAAATGAGTATAACTACTACTATATTAGATCCTAACTTGGCTCCGTTCTGATTCATACTCCCTATCAAGGCTAGGGAGGGAATAGTAGGGGTGTCAATATTTTACATGATCCAAAAACCTGACTAGAGCCCAACCTAAAAATTTCGGATTAGGGTCAACCCGAACCCGAAACGGGTCGGGTTCGGGTTCAACAATTCAACCCGTTTCAAAAATCGGGTCGGGTTCGGATTGACCCTTTGACCTAAAATTGACTCGAAACTGACTTGCTTTTTACTCGAAAACCCATTTTTGACCGAACAACCCAAGATTGACCTGTTTTGGTCCCGTTTTTTACCCGAAAAGTGGAGATTGACCCGTTTTTTTACCCGAAAACTAGCATTTTTTTTTTGTTGGCACCGGGTCATTCGGGTCGTGTCAGGTTGACTCAGACCCGAAGAGGGTCAGGTTTGAGTTGACCCGAATAGTGCTAGGTCAGTTTCAGGTTCGAACCAAACCCAACACGTGACCCGAAATTGACACCCCTAGGGAATAATATATGCAACCTTACCCTAGCATTTGCGAACAAGATTTTTCCATACCTTGAACCCATAAGCTTTATTTCAATTAGATTAACAGTGTCTCACAATACTTTATTTACCGTGCAATAGCAAAAGGAGTTAGAAATCTCCAGAGGAGAAGAATATGAGATACCTGTAACTTTATAGGGCTGGAATAGACTCTGGCAGAATTAAGTTCGGTTAAGGAAGTAACTAAAGCAAACTTGTTGACTTCCACAAAATTCAAGATATTCTCTTCCTCAATTTTTTCCTCTGCAAAAACATTATAATTAATTAATAAAGCTATTTCTCGACCAATATGAGAATAGATGCTCTGTGAAATACAGGTAACAGGGATAAGCATATGGTTACACCAGAAGTAGTGAAGAAACATGAGACTATAAATTACAAATGTTGCCAAATTAATTATGTTTATAGTGATCAGAATAAGTACAGGAACAAAATGAAGTAGCAAAGCGAACAAATATAAGGATCCAATAGGGTTCGAGAAAGATATAAATATTAATTAATAATTGACTTGACATCAACTTTCCACACCGCATAGCTCTATCGACGTAAAATTAAAAAGGGTGTACTGGGTGGTCATCAAAAGAGTATGATTTCAGATTCAAACAGATGATAGATAACGGAATAAAATAAAGCATAAGTGACATTTCTTATTACCTCATTCTCATGCTTCATGGAGGTGAACCAAAAATGAAAACCGGGAAACAATAAAATGGTTATAATTTTCGGTGAAATAAAGTACTGCAATTTGAATAAAAATATTTAAGCATCATTTTCCAGGATAAATATTCATGGCATTTTCCTTTGTCAATTTAGAAATTAATAGGTGAAAAATGCTAAAAAGAGTGGACAGCATATGTTTGTAACCAAAATTAAAGCTCACCCATTATAATAAACTTGAATAAAAAAAAAAGACTTGCACTTGGATTATGCTATGACTTTTCCAACTTCAATATGAGAGGCTTACACTTAAAATCCAATAAGGTTTAGGTATGTAATATGGAGAAACACTAAAAAAAACTATATACATCAAATAGCTCCAATGGAAGTTTTGCTTAAAATAGTCATACCGTATCTAGAATATTCAATGAAGAAGAAAATAAGGCTCTTTATAAGCATAGGAGGAATAAAGGGATCCAACTAACCAAAACTTTCATATCTTTCAGGTTCAGTTTTGACAATGCCAATGAAAGCTTTGTTAGATCTAATGTCTGGATAAAGAACTTTCGCAACCTTAACATCATTAGTCTCAACAAATTGAATTTCATTGTCAGTGGTTGCTGCTTTAACAAACTCATCATATTCAATTCCCTGCACATTAGAGTACAAGTCTATTAACAGCTTAAGGCATAGATATCCATGAATCTACACATGAATGCAATTTGAATATGAGAAACTTTAACCAGTTTCAGGATGTGAATTAACTACAATTGGCAATAATCATTTAGGTAATGAAAGTAGGGTCACTAGATAGGTGTCAAGGGTGACAAGCAGCATACAGGTGATTGACTGCTGCAATTGACCTGAACCTAAGTTTACGACCATTGGAGTTGCAACCATAATTATGCCAACTCCATTAGCCAATTGCAAAGTTAAGAGATTAAATCAAGGTAGATCTTAACTTTATAACCACCAATGCAATTCAACTACGAAAATATCAAATTTCCACAATTATAGCAGCTACAGTATATGAATGAACATCTTTTGCAGTAGTAAGTCATTGATAACTAATTTGAGTGCTTGTGCTATATATTAGAAAAGATAGAATAAAAGAATAAAAGGCATATCCCATATAAGAAACTTGTCATAATGCAGGGTCTTAGAACAGGTTGGTGTATGCCACCTTTCTCTCGGAATTACAAAGAGCCTATTTTTATTAACTTATGGACATTAGGACATAGCAGAGAATCTAATCATCGCCCCAAGCCTATCAGCTTTTTAAGGAGAGTAATTATTATATTAAAGAGATTGTGAGAGTAAACAACAATAATAATAACATCAAGCCTTTATCCCACCACGTGGGGTCAGCTACATGAATCATTTTTCCCATGATATCCTATTAAAAGTCAAACTCTCATTTAAAGCTAACTAAAAAAGGTCATTTCTAATATTTTCTAAGCAAGTATTTTTAGGTCTACCTCTACCTTTCTTAACATAAACCAATTTTAATACATCTAATCTCCTAACTGGGTCATCAGAAGGCCTACATTTTATGTTACCAAACCATCTAAGGCAACTCTCTCTAATCTTATCAGCCAATGGAGCTACTCCAACCTTTTCACGTATAAACTCTTTTCACATTCTATCTATAAGAGTAAAGCAATTCATCCACCTGAGATTCCTCATTTCTGCAACACTTAATTTTATGCTTCTCTTTCAATGGCCAACATTTTGCGCCATGTTGACCTCCACACGATAGCTATCTACAATTTTTGCCCGTAATCCTGCTCAAATGCCGCTAAAATCACTACATTCGATGTTGTTTGCGTCCTCTCCCGGAACTTCAGCTTGAATCACTCGATCCTCTCAGCTCATGACTCTCATCATTAAAACGAGACCGAATGACGCTTCGTTGCTTCTACTCACACACAAAGAACGCTCGTGACTACATCAAGAGGAAGAAAAGACAAGAGCTAGAGCATGGATCACAACCAACATATGGCCAAGATATTAACTCAATTTCAAATCCACCTGAAGAAAACATAAATAAGAATAAGGCTAGAGATGTGCCAATTCCCAATATTGATGACTCTACCATGTCGATTGTTGAGGAAGAGTTTTAGGAGATGCATAGGTGATCCAATTAGGAATTATATTACTTATGAAAGGTTATCACCATCTTACAAAGCATTTGCTACTTGACGATATTTAGGTTCCTTGTACAATACAAGAGGCATTACAAAATTTAGAGTAGAAGAAGATGATACAAGATGAGAGTGATACACTCACATGAATTATTACTGATTTGCCAGTTAGAAAAAGATCCATGGGGTACAAGTGGATTTTCACTATAAAGTACAAAGCAGATGGATCAATTGAGAGATTCAAGGATCTGTTGGTAGCTAGAAGATTTACACAATCCTATAGAATAGAATATCAAAAAACTTTTGCTCCTATCATAAAGCTTAACAGTATCAGAATGCTTCTATCATTGGCCATCAACCAAGATTGGTACTTGTAGCAATCGGATATAAAAAATATCTTTCTAAATGGTGACATTGAAGAGGAAGTCTACATGAAAATCCCAACTGGTTTAAAAAAAAAATAAGACAAAGAATCAAGTTTGCAAACTCAAGAAGTTCTTGTACAACCTTAAACAATCTCCCTGAGCCTGGTTTGACATATTCAACAAGGTTGTTTTGAAACTAGGCTACATACAAGGCCAAGTTGATCATACTCTGTTTGTTAAAAAAAACTTATGTTGAGAAAATTGCTATATGGATAGTCTATGTTGATGATAGTATTCTAACAGGAAATGATGTAGAGGAATTACAAAATTTGAAGAAATACTTGTCAGAAGAGTTTGAAGTTAAAGATATTGGAAATTTTAAATATTTCTTTGGAATGAAAGTGGCTAGATCATTAAATGGCATTATTGTTTCTCAAAGAAAATGAATTATAAATCTTCTTAAGGAAACTGGTATGCTTCGATACAAGCGTGTTGATACTCCTATGGACAATCAAAAGAAACTTGGTACCGAGAAAGAAAGTACATCTATAGATAGTGAGAGATATCAAAGACTTGTAGACGTCTGATCTATCCTTCAAAAGCTTTGCCAGATATTGATTTTTGTAGTGAGTGTTTTAAGTCAATTTATGTACAGTCCTACAAAAGAACATATGGAATCAATCTACAAGATTCTTAGATGCTTGAAATGAAACCAAGGAAAAGCTTATTCTTCAAAAAGACAGAATCATGACACTGAAGTGTATTCATATGCAATTTGGGTTGGAAACACCATTGATATAAGGTTAACTTCAAGGTATTGTTCTTTTGTCTGGGATAATCTTGTTACTAGACTAGTAAAAAGGAGTCAGTGGTAGCTAGAAGTAGTGCAGAAGTTGAGTACAGAGCAGGGGCACAAAAAAATTTAAGAAAGAATTTGAATAAAATGGCTTGTTAGTGAACTGGGACAAATAAGTTCATCTCATATTCTGATGATGTGTGATAATAAGGAGCTATCAACATAGCTAAGAATATCGTGCATCATGACAAGATTAAACACGTTGAAATTAACAGACACTTCATCATAGAGAAGGTAACTAGTGAGACTGCTAAATAAAATATCTCATTCTTCATTAAAAAGTTTAGCAAAATATTTCATCCACCTTTGTGCAATATCATATTCTAAGAAAAGTGCTTTCTGATCTTCATCCTTAATACACTTCACTTGAAATAAATCCTTACTAATCATATCTCTTTGTTTGGTAACTTATACATATATTTTTCTCTCTCCTTAGTATCTAATCTATTATATAAATCATTAAAAGCTAAGATCTTTGCAGTGCATATTGCTTTCTTAGATTCCTTACGTGCCTCTTTAAATTTTTCCCAATTATCAGGAATTTTACAACTCAACCAATTTTAATAACAACTTTTTTTTATTTTATATCTTTTCTTGTACATTTGGATTCCACCACCAACTATTTTTACTATTAGGAGACATTCGCTTTGAAACTCCAAAAACATCTTTTGCAATATTTTTAATATCAATAGTCACTTTTTCCCACATAACAATAACATTCTCATGCACAGACAAAATCATAAGATCTAAAATCTTACTCTAAAAAATATTTTTGTTTTTCACCGCAATTGAATTTAATTATTGACGACACTTGCAAATGAAGTTTAGCCAACCCCACAATAAAGATAAATTATGGCACACACTTATGAGTAACGCTGTGGAAAACACTTAGCTCCCTTTTACCACAATCAGATTAGTTCATGGAGCATTGCTTATATATTTTGGAGAAATGCCTTAACAATAGAAGACCATGATCAAACCTTTTCATGCACTGGCATGCATGCACACTTATTCTTCTTCTACTCAAGTGTCCTATGGAAAGGATCATATAAAATTAAAAGTCATCAAATACTTGTCAAAGTTAACGATTTTCCCCATTTGCGAGATATTGGATAGCAGTTAAGCGGTAGACATCTCCCTTGTGGAAGAAAACTAAATTAGATTACGGGAAAAATCAAAACAACAACAACATCAAGTCTTTATCCCAGTACGTGGGGTCGGCTACATAAATCCTTTTTCTCCATTGTGTCCTATTAAAGGTAAAATTCTCGTTTAAATCTAATAAAGAAAGGTCATTCATAATATTTTCTAACCATGTCTTTTTAGGTCTGCCTTTATCTTTCTTAACAAAAGTCAAATCTAATAATATCTCTACTCTCCTAACCGGGTCATTGGAAGGCCGTCGTTTTATGTGACCAAACCATCTAAGGCAACTCTGTCAAATCTTATCTTCTACTGGAGCTACTCCAACCTTTTCACGAATATGCTCATTTCGTATCTTATCTCTAAAGTAAAGCCACTCATCCACCTAAGCATCATCATCTCTTCCACACATAACTTAGTATTATGCTTCTCTTTTAAAGGCCAACATTCAGCACCATAAAGCATTGCAGGCCTCACTACCATCTTATAGAATTTTCCCTTAAGTTTGAGGGGTACTTTTCTATCACACAACAAGCCCGATGCATTCATCCACTTCAACCATCCAACTTGAATTCTGCTGATAATATCCCCATCAATTTCACCATCACTCTGAACAATAGATATAACATACCTAAAACCTGTACTCTTATTAATGACTTGATCACCCAAAGTCACAATCCCCTCACTAGGTCTATTACTACTAAAATTACACTCCATATATTCCGTTTTAGATCTACTCAAGCGAAAACCTTTAGACTCTAAGGTTAACCTCCATAATTCAAGTTTACCTTCAACTCCCTCTCTAGTCTTATCAACAAGAAGAATATCATCAGCAAAAAGCATACACCAAGGTACATCATCTTGCAAATGTCTAGTGAGAACATCCATGACTAAAGCAAAAAGATATGGGCTTAAGGCTGATCCTTGATGTAACCCAACCGAAATAGGGAAATACTTGGTCAAACCACCTTGTGTTTGAACACAAGTAATAGCTCCTGCATACATATCTTTAATGATTTAAATATAAGCATTATTAACTCCTTTCTTTTCAAGAACTCTCCATAGCACTTCTCTTGGAACTTTATCATATGCTTTTTTTAAATCAATAAATATCATATGTAGATCCTCCTTATTATCTCTATATTTCTCCATCAAACCTCTTAATAAATGTATGGCTTCCATAGTCGACCTACCCAGCATGAATCCAAATTGATTTTGAGAAACATTAGTATCACGCCGCAACCTATGCTCCATAACTCGCTCCCATAGTTTTAAAGTATGACACATTAACTTAATACCTCTATAATTCGCACAATCTTGTACATCACCTTTATTCTTAAAAATAAGAATTAACACACTCATTCTCCACTCATCTGGCATCTTCTTAGTCTTCAAAATAGTATTAAAAAGTTTAGTAAGCCAAGAAATACCTTCATCTCCTAAGCATTTCCACACCTCTATTGAATATCTATCAGGTCTAACAGCTTTTCCACCCTTCATTTTCTTTAAAACCTCTCTACTTCGATTTTACTAATAGCAGATAAAACATAAATCTTTATTTTCATTAGGGTGCTAAAGTCACTATAGTCAATCTTATTTTCACACTTTTTCATTAAAAAGTTTAGAAAAAATATCTCAACCACCTTTGTTGAATATCATCTTCTAATAAAAGTATTTTTTATCTTCATCTTAATACACTTCACTTGAACTAATCTTACTACTCCTATCTCTTTGTTTGGCTAACTAATATATATATCGTTCTCGAGCTCCTTGATATCTATCTATTATTATAAATCACTAAAAGTAAGGTCTTGCACGAGTTAAACAAAATCTAATATGGTCTTGCCACCGTTCATTGTGTGTTCCAAAAACATAGCCACCATGAATGCTTTTAAATCATTACTTCTCTACCAGCATGTTCATTAAATCTCTTCTAATAAAAACTCTTTCTTCTAGAGGTATATTTTGTAATAATTCTCTAAGTCATTCAAAAATTTAATTTAGAACTCATATCCAAACCTACTTGCCATAAGCACGTTATAATATGGAACAATCTTATTATCAATAACATCTTTAAAGCTATAATTATATCTCCAATCCTATTTAATTTTTATAAAATTATCCTTCAACTCTTATCTATAATAACACCTACACATTTATAGTACGATCCTACCGAATATCAAAGTTTAAATCTTAAATTATCATTTCCTTAAGCCTTCTCTCCAACCATTTAGTTTCTTAAATGCACAAAATATTTATCTTCCTATGTAATCATAACATCTATTAATATCCATTAATTTTTCTGTATAGAGAACCTATATTCCTAATTCCTATCTAAATTTAGTTTCATGGACTAGCTTCTTTGCCCACATCCGTCTTTGATGTGGGAACACCTTGGCCTATTTAACACTGCACCCGGGCGCCGGTGTAGCGGCCCTTGCACACTTGTCACTGTATTCAGACCATACAGCGCGTCCCTTCCAGGAGACGCCCTAGCATTGAAACAATTTCTTAAAGGATTCATGTCATTATTATTCGACAAGTTTTACACTGGTTGTCGACTACTTAATGCAACCATCCACTTTTCTCATCCAGGACTTGGGACCTGGCAACGATAATGTTAAATTACGGGAAAAATCAAAATTAAAAAAAAAGCACGGGGTGACAAGGCCAATGCATTTACATTTGTGATTAGATTTCATAACATTTACTATCTAATAGACTAAAGCTGGAAAGTTCTGTTTACTTGCTAATAGACTAAAATTGGTAAGTTATGCAAAGGAATAGGATCAAAATATCCAATCAGCATCATCAGTCTTCTAATGGAAATGGAGGAATGCATCGAGCTTGTTGTGTGATAGAAAAGTTCCTCTAAAATTTAAGAGAAAATTCTATAAAATGATAGTGAAACCTTTAATGCTTTATGGGACATAATATTGGCCATTAAAAGAGAAGCATAATATTAAGTTAAGTGTTGCAGAGATGAGGATACTCATGTGGATAAGTGGCTTCATGTTAGACCGATCCAAACGGTCCATACGGGACCGACTTACGGGCAAAATAGGCGGACTCTTCCGCCTTTCCTATACACACTGAACACACTGTCATGACCAAATAAGCTGTTTAGGAAGGTCTTTTGAGAGAGGGAAATTTGAATATAGGGACTATTTAGATATTTCCTTTTGGATTGTATACATTAAATAGTTTGTTTTCCTATGGTTAGGGCATCTTGAATTTGGAATGAAATTTGAGATCTCTTAGGTTTAGGTTTTTGGGCTTTAGCGATGTCTAGAGATATGGGAGAGATAGATCCTCCCCTCGAATAGAAAATCAATTGTATCTCGCTATTTTTCTTTCTGTTCTATTTGATTTCTTGCAATAAAATTACTATTTTTTCTGGTTTTTATTGGAGATTGGAAGAGATTTCTGTTGAAACTTGTTCACTATGAATTAGGTTGTTAAACCTAAGCTTATGTCCCAGCGGCTAACCAAGAGGAGGGTGAATTGGTATTTAAAAAATTTTACCCTCTTTGAAAATTTAAAACCTAGAAATTAACTTTAGTGAATTTTATAGAAAAAGTTTTTCAACAACAAGTTAGAAACAGTAAAAAAAATAAAAGCAGTGGAAAAATAAAAGAAACGAGATTTATAGTGGTTCGGTCAAACACGACCTACATCCACTCCCCGGAGGCACCCTCCGAGTATTGTACTAATACCACTAGTGACTCTCCTTTTGCACCCACAGCAAGGCGGAGAAGGCTTTACAAAACTCTCTTCCACCACTATCCAGTGCGGCAGAGAACTGTCGTCCTTTTACACTCTTCCCAGTGTTGGCAGAGAACCATCGTCCTTTGACACTCTTCCTAGTGTTGGCAGAGAACCATTCGTCCTTTCACACTCTCCCAGTGTGGGCAGAGAACCCTTCGTCCTTTCACACTCTCCAAGTATGGACAGAGAACCCTTCGGCTGTTCACACTCTCCTAGTGTGGGCAGAGAACTCTTCGGCTTTTCACACTCTCCAAGTGTCGGCAGAGAACCGGATCTCCTTAACAGATCTTCTTCATAAGAAATCTAGAATGAAGAGAGAAAAGAGTGAAGTAAACAAAAACCAAAAGTAGAGACTCTTACCTTTGAGTATCAAGTGAAACCTTCACGCTCCAGTAGTAAGAATTCTCTTTCAAACACTCTCTCACACTCTCTCCTTGACTCTCCTTTCAATTGGCACGAAGATCAGTAGGAAAAAAGATTAAGTGGCAGTTTATATTGGACTTTATATAGGAAAGACACAAAAATTGTCCAAAAACTGCTAAAATTCAAGTCTGTCAGCAGTGGATCGTCCCGTACGATCGTGGATCGTCCCGGACGATGTTACTTAATTCATTTGGAAACAAACCCAATGTATATTGGTACGAACTGACTTCATACAGATTAATCGTCCCGTACGAACCAGGTTCGTCTGGTACGAACGGTTATACCATAGGTCGGTTCTGAAATCTGCTGGAAGTTGCCAATTTTTTTTTAAGAGTCGGTTCGCTTCGTCTTGGGACGAATATGCGTTCGTCCGGACGAAATTTTTACAGAGGACATTTCGTCCTGGGACGAATTGGAGTTCGTCTGGACGAAATTTTTCCAGAGAACATTTTGTCATGGCACGAATATAAATTTCATCTGAACGAAAATTTTCCAGAGGACATTTCGTCCTAGGACGAATTGGAGTTTGTCTGGATGAAATTTTTCCAGAGAGCATTTCGTCCTGGCACGAATATAAATTTCGTATAAACGAAAATTTTCTAGAGGAGATTTCATCCTGGGACGATTAAAAATTCGTCCTAGACGATCCTGACTTAGAAAAATTTTTATCGCTTCCTGTTCGTTCCATTACTCTTCCAAGGAGATAACTGACTTGATCGTCTCGTATAAATTGTGTTCGTCCCGTACGATTAGTATAATTTTTTAAAGATCTCCTTAAGTGTGTGTATGTTTACAAAATTATAATCACTCCCTCTCAAACTCAATGCAAAGAAAAATACAAGCTTCAATTTACAAACTATCTTATGCTGAATTTGATTTGAAGTCGTCATTAGTCTGGAGTTCGAATTTCCTGAAATGTTAGTCCACATAAGAGCAAAAACAAATTTTTCAAAAAATGTTAGGAGATAACAAAACTTAAAACAATAATATTTTGAATCATCAAAACTATACAAGTTGCAAGAATGTAAAACATGCAAATAGCAACTCTCTAAACAATCTCCCCCTTTTTTATTATAGCAAAACAATTATTGTTTGTACAATTTTCAAATTTTAAGAATATTCTAAACTCCCCCTGAATTGATGAACATTTAAAAATAAGAAGGCTTTGCGCAACTGTTTTATCTCTACCTTTTTTTATATTTTTAAATTTTAAAATACAACAAAAACAATACTATGAAACAGAAATACGATTACGAATAAGGATACAAAAAGATACGAGTTATGAAAAGATACGAACAAATAATATTTTCTCCCCCTTTTTTATAACAGCAAAAAGAGAAGAAAAAGACCAGAAATGTAAGCGACTAGTCATATGATAATCCTTTGATAATTAATCTTTGAAAGTGATTGAAATAAATCTTGCAAATAAAATCAAAACATTAGACAAATCATAGTAATTCATAGAATTTAAGAAGAGATAAAATATTGATAATAAAAAGTATATATCAAAAACATGAGTCAATTTAGACACTAAGATGGAGAAAATCATTGCAAAAAATATGAATAGAAAATTTGTATATTTCAAATTTCAATATGAAATATAAATGTAAAGAAGATCAATTTGAATTAAGAGATTAAAAGAATATGGAAAGAATTAACTAACACATGTGACGCTTTTGCACATCTTTTTCAAATTTGTGGCACATTTTTGTGCATCTTTTCACTTGTGCCTCTTTTTCAAATGGCAAACTTTTGCGCATTCCTTTTGATTTTTTGTACATTTGTACATTTTTCAAGAGTAATCGTATTCTTTCCAAAATCAATAATCAAAAATTTCAATTTTTTCTAAGTGCATAAATATTTATTGATAAGTAAAATACAAAATAAGAAAACATTACAATTGCAATAATAATATTAGACATTAATGTAGTCTAAAAGAGACATGAAATTGACAATCTTAATTATATCAAGTTATAAGCTAAACTTAAATTTAGAAAAATTAGATTTTCTAATGAATTTAATTTTAACTTTGCATTTCAAAGTATAGCACTCTTAAGATCAAAAATTATAATGATTGTCATATGGGCTAATAGACATTTCAAAAACAAGATTAAATTCAAAACATGATAACTTATATTGATATCAAAATAAAGGATATTACAATCTCAACAAATGATATCAATATAACATAAGATTCAAAAACAAAAACATCTAATGAAAAAAAAAATACATCACATTTTCCTAAAACACAAAACTAACACATCAACTAAGGAAAAGACATAATCAAGTACATGAAATCATTCTGAAGGACCCTGATTTGGAGGAGGTGCAACACCGAAGAAGTTGAAATAGCTACTCATCATAAGCATATTTGAATTTATATCGTTTATTTGTTCTCGCATAAATCCCATATCTTGAGTGTACTGTATATCCTGCTGCTGCAAATGAGCTTCAATTTGATCAAAGTGAGTCTCTGAATGGTCCAATCTTTGAACCAAATCCTGATAATTTGGTTCATTAGCAGGTGCAGGTGCAGCTTCATGTTCTTCCTCAGTATCACTAATGGCATGTGTTTTACTTGGTTCTTCTTTATTGAAGATTGCTCGTTGTAGTAGAGCGATTCTTCAAAATCTTGATCAGGATGAATCAAATTGTATTTCTTATCCAGAATGCAGGCAACCAGATGTCCTAAGGCAATGTTCTTCTTTCTTTTATGTTCGACATGACCAATTTCAGAGAGTCCATAAAAATAGTCAAGGATTAGTTAGAGTTCATCTATAGGTTCTTTAGTCATGATCAAGAAGGTTACTATAGAAAGAAGAGAAGTAATGTTGATTCTATCACCAGCTTTAAGAATTATAGAAGTTCTAAGAACATACTGAATGATACGAGCATTACGAACGAGACTGGATACTTTAGGCATACGCTCGTTAAAAACGATTCCTCTAATCACTATATTAATTTCAGACCATTCATATTCAGAAGTGGTGGTCAAGGTATGTGCTCTAGCTCCCTCAGTCCTTAAGTTCAAAAAGATTCCTATGTCAGCTTTGGTGATTTCAACTTTTTTCTTAAAGACATAGGAACGGATAACAGAATGGTCGGAGTTGAAAGACATGTTTGCCAGAAAATAGTAAAAGGTTTCTTTGTTGTAGAGATAAACTAGTGTGAGGATGAAACCAAACTGAGTTAAAGCAAACAAGTTCATTACCTAAAAGGTCAGTTGATCCTGGATAAGAACTCTAGAGGGTGTGATCTTAGCGGACACGAATCTGGGGAAAGACTCTTCATTGGCTTTGAAAAAAAAGTTATCGAAAGAGTTTTTGGGTGGTCCCTTTTTTGACGCTTGTTTGAACTTGCCATTGGAAAGGATCTAAAGGACGAAAGGTTTTGAAAGTGATGTGTGAGTGTGACTATTGAGTACAAAAGCCCGTCAATTTATTGAAAAATGACTGTTCGTACAGATGAAATTTACGTTCGTCCCGTACGAAATTTGATTCGTCCAAAACGAAAAATTTCGTATGGATGAATGAATGAGTCCAAAATAAAACGGCTTTTCATAATCACACAACTTACGAAGCGTCCTTTCGTATAGACTTTTAACCAAAACGATCATACATACGAACACGTGTTCGTCCTGGATGATCAAAACTTATGATCGTTTTAATGGCAGTTGAAACCGTCCACTGCATTGAACCAACATGTGTTCGTCTGGTGAACCAAAGGTTCGTACGTACAAAATATAGAATTAAAAACTATCTTATCCGTTTAACTGACATTCAATCGTCCCGTCGTTTGAACAAGTTTGTCCTGGACGATCGTGACGATCCTACATACGCAGTGAAAATTAAAAACTGAACGCAAACGATTCAAAATCCGATAATTTGACACACGACACAATTCATCCCGTACGAAAAAAATTTTGTCCCGGACGATTGTCACTCAAAATTTTCAAAACAAGCACTCAATCAAAACTAAAACACAAGCACACTAAAAACACATTGAAAACGAAAACAAAAACTCAAGATACAGAAAAAAATCACAAAACACAATGATATACAGAAAATTACTAACTAAAAACACACATCAATGTTGCAGAAAAAATATTTTTATTAAGCATTCAAATCGATTACTCTAAGCCTTGTTATTAATGCACTGAAAGTATCAAAGGCTAAAGGTTTTGTAAAAATGTCTGCAAGTTGATTTTTAGTAGAAACATGAGTGAGTTCAATTTCTCCTTTGGATACATGATCTCTTATGAAATGATGTCTGATGTCTATATGTTTGGTTCTTGAATGTTGAATAGGATTTTTAAAAATACAAATAGCACTAGTGTTATCATAATAAATTGGAATAGTACCTATAGTTAATCCTAAATCAATTAACTGTTATTTCAACCAAAGTACTTGTGCCACACAACTTCCTAATGCAATGTATTCAGCTTCTGCAGTAGATAGGGCTACTAAATTTTGTTTCTACTGGACCAAGAGACTAAAGAATTTCCAATAAACTGACATATTTCAGAAGTGCTCTTTCTATCCATCCTACAACCTGCAAAGTCAGAATCTGAATAACCAATTATTTCAAATAAAGAGCTAAAGTTAGGTTATCAAATTCCTAAGTTCTGATTTCCTAACAGATATCTTAGAATCTTTTTTACTGCTGTCAAATATGATTCTTTTGGATATGATTCAAATCTAGCACACAAACAAACACTAAACATGATATCGGGTAGGCTAGCAGTCAAGTAAATTAAAGATCCAATAATCCCTCTAAATTTCTTTTAATGAACAGATTTTTCCTTCGGGTCCTTATCCAACTGAACTGAGGAACTCATAGGTGTACTAACAGGTTTAGCATTGTCCATTTCATACTTTTTGAGGATGTCCTTAACATACTTTGACTAACTAAGAAATGTACCTTCCTCAATTTACTTAATGCTAAATCCTAGAAAGTAACTTAAATCTCCTATTAGACTCAACTCAAATTCACTACTCATTATTTTAGAAAAATCATCACAAAGATTTTTATTTGAAGATCCAAATATGATGTCATCCACATAAATTTGTACAATAAGTATATCCTTTCCAACTTTCTTCAAAAAGAGAGTTGTATTGACACTTCCTTTTTTAAATGATCTTTCAAGTAAGAAGGTGTTCAACCTCTCATACCAAGACCTAGGTGCTTGTTTCAATCCATATAATATCTTTTTCAATTTGAAAACATAATTTGGATATTTAGAACTTTCAAAACCTGATGGTTGTTCTACAAAAATATTTTCTTGAATTACTCCATTTAAAAAGACATTTTTTAAATCCATTTGATACAATTTAAATCCTCTAAAACAGGCAAAGGCTAGCAAAACCCTAATTACTTCAACTCAAGCTACAGGGGCAAAAGTCTCCTCAAAATCAATTCCTTCAATCTGATTATACCCCTTAGCAACTAATCTAGCCTTATTTTTAATGACTACTCCTGAGTCATTCATTTTATTTTTGAATACCCACTTAGTTCCAACTACACTTTGATCATTTGGCCTTGTAGTTAATTCCCAAACTTTATTTTTTACAAATTTATTTAACACTTCTTGCATGGCCAAAATCCAAAATTCATCCGAAAGTGGTTGATCAATATTAGTGGATTATATTGTTAAAATGAAGACTGAATGATTGACTTCTTTGTTTAATCCACACATAATCCTTACACCCTCACTAGGTTCACCAATTATCAACTTTTTTTGTGGTTTTTAGAAAATCTCAAATCTCTAGGCAAAGGATTTTCTATCTCCAAATTTTCTTTCACATTTTCTTCCAAATTTATTTTATCAATCTTTTGGGAGTTATCCTCAATCTCATCTTCTATAACATTTGGCTCTTCCAAATTTTTATATTCATCAAATACAACATGTGTAATCTCCTCAATTACCAAAGTTTTTTTATTGAATACTCTATAAGATTTTTCAACACTTGAGTATCCAACAAAAATTCCTTCATCTGATTTTGGATCAAATTTTTCTAAGACAGATTTTCCATTATTATGTATAAACACCTTGCAACCAAAAACATGTAAATTTGACAAATTTGGTGTTCTTCCTTTTAGCAACTCAAAGAATGTTTTATTTAATTTAGATCTCACATTCAACATATTAAGAACATAACATGCAGTGCTAACCGCCTCAGCCCAAAAGGATTTAGGAAATGAGTATTCTGCCAATATTGCTCGGGCGGCTTCGATTAATGTTCTAGTTTTCCTTTCGACTACCCCATTCTGCTGAGGGGTTCTAGGTACAGAAAAGTTGTGATCAATTCTTTCTCCTTACAAAAATCTTCAAATCTTTTATTTTTAAATTCTCCTCCATGATCACTTTGTATAGTCATAATTTCACAACCAAATTTTCATTGAATTTAAGTTGAAAAATTTCTAAATTCCTCAAATGATTCACTCTTATAAAATAGAAATCTAACCCATGTGAATCTTGAGTAATCATTCACAATCACAAATTTGTATACCTTCCCTTCTAGACTTACAGTTCCAACTGGTCTAAAAAGATTCATATACAAAATCTCCAATGATTTATTAGTTCTAAGATCCTTATTGGATTGAAAAGATGACATCACTTGCTTTCCTAATTGGCATACATCACAAAGGTGGTCTTAGTAAAATTTAGTTTTGATATATCTCTCACTAAGTTCTTTTGGGTAATCCTCCTAAGGTTTTTCATGCTAGAATGACAAAGTCTCCTATGCCAAAGTCATGACTCATCAGAAATAATTTTTAAACAAAAAGCAGTAGGAGTTTAAATGCAATTCAAATCTAGCATATAAACATTGTTTACCCTTTTTTCATTCAAAACATCATTTACATTTATGCTTAAAATACAACTAGTAGGAAAAAATTTTACACAATATCCTTTGTCACATAGCTGGCTTATACTTAACAAATTATGCTTTAAGCCTTCTACCAATAACATATTTTCAATATAAAAATTCTTTAGATTTCCAATCATACTTGTCCAAATCACCTTCCTTGTGGTGTTATCTCCAAGTTTAACCTTGCCTCCACTACTGGCTTCCAGCGATATGAATTGTACAGTATCTCCAGTCATATGCTTTGAACATCCGCTGTCCATGTATCATATGCTCTCACGAGGTCTTGTGTGAAAATAACCCTGCAAAATTATCAAACGTTAGACCTGGGAATCCAAACAAGTTTGAGTTCTTTTTTTGACAATTTATAAAGAGATGCATGTATGATATGTCTAGATTTATGCATCTTAGATTTCCACACCAAATAAGTTTTCTTCTTCAAAGTACAGTTGTGAGTTATGTGTCCAATCAATCCACAATTATTACATTTGACTTTTGGAAAAGGATTCCTAAGTCTATTACTATTCATTTGTCTATTTAGAGATTGCATAAATTTAGAATACAAAATAGGATTAGTGAAATATTCAAGTTTAGGGGGTATCATATTATCCTTGAGAGCTTTTATTGTTAATTTGTAAAATGAATTCATATCTTCCAAAATTCGATTTGTATAATTTGATCTATAAATCTTGCTCTCTGATTCATCTTTAAAATTTTTAAAATCTTTTTCAAGTTTAGCATAAGATGATTTTAAATTTTCATGATTTTTATTCAAGTTATCAAACTCATCAAGTAATTTCATATGGTTGTCATCAATTAAAGCATGATCTTTCCTAAGGATTTCAAGATTTTTTTTGTAGTTCTTCAAATTCTAAACTTAGACTAGCATATATTTTTTTTCATTTTCCTATATGCATCATGCATGTGTTCAGAAACTTCAAAAAGTTCATCATAACTTAAGTCACATACCTCTTCTTGATCTGACCGATCAAGACTATCGGCCATTAAGCACAGATTAGTGACTTCATCTTCCTTTTCTGTCTCTGACGAGTCCGAAGCTGAGTCCGCTTAAAAAGCTCTTTGAAATTTCTTCTTGCCCTTCTTCACAAAAGGTTTCTCCTCTACCTTCTCCTTGCTAGGAGGGGCTTTGAGTTTTGGGCACTATCTTTATATGTCCAGATTTTCTGCACTCATAGCAAATAACATCATTCGAAACTTTTGCATTTCTATTAAATTTATCTCTATTTCATTGATGGCGCCTCTTCTACTTCCTCATAGTCATTAATGCGATGTCGTCTTCATCCTCAGGTTGTGAGTGTTCACTCTCAGACTCCTCCACTTTCAGTGTTATGTTCTTCTCCCTTCGTAGTTCACATGCATCAATCTTTCTTTAGCTAACTCCTTGCTCGTAAGCAATTAGCGAACCAAGAAGATTGTCAGTAGAGTAAATGTTTAAATTTTTAGACTATGTAATTGCAGTAATTTTAGCATCATAAGCAGTAGGCAAACAACGAAGAATCTTATTAACCATTTCAGCATTCATTAGTTCCCTACCTAATGCATGTAAAGAGGTGACTATTTGTGTGAATCTTGAGTACATATCAGAAATGGATTAATTAGATTTCATGCGAAACAGTTCATAATCATGCAACAAGATATTAAGTCTAGATTGCTTAACCTCATCCCCTCATATGATATACAAAGTCTATCTCATATGTCATTTCCACTCTTGCAACTCTTGCAAGTTGATGTATGCAACTTGAAACAAAAACACAAAGAGAGAACAAAGAGAATCAAGATTCACTTCTTTTAGAAATTTAAGACACCACTTGGAGAACAAAATAGGATAAATAAACAACTAAAATTCAGAATAGAGAAGAAGCGGATCCAACAAACCAAAGCAAAAGAAAGTTAGTAAAAGAAACAAACTAAAACAAACAAACGCTATCCTCAGAACATCCTACAAGAGGACTCCTCACATGCACCGATTGTAGGAATATATATTTTAGATAATGTTTAGATATGCAAACCAAGGGTCCACCACTGCAAAGGGGTCCAACATCCTACCAAACTCCTCCAGCAAATGCCACCAAAACAGCCAACAAATCTTACCAACGGAACCAGAAGAAAGATACAGGTGGAGTGGAACTTGCATAGAGTAGAAAGAGGTTAGAAGCCCAGATGAAGGGTGGAGAAGCTCGCAAGCCTTCCAAGAGGTAGAAGAGGAAATGGACAAAGCTCTCATGCTTTTCCAAGAAGAACCCGCAGGTTATAGCAACTTTACTCTCAATATTCACCAACCTATTTCATCTCAAAGCATCTCATATATATAGGCAATAGATGGGAAACTAAACAGCCCAAAAAAAACACTTCAATTCCACACATAAATGGGGAATTGAAAGGCCAACAGTTCCTGTACATAAATCCCAAACGGCACAGCAAAGCACAAGGAGGCCACGGTTCCAGCAACCAAGCACAGGAATCAAGCAGGCAAATCTCGGGTCCAGCAGCCAAGTTCATTTCACGATAAAAAGGGGGCCACGGAAGTAAAGAAGGAAGCAAACTGAAGGGTCAGCAGCAACCCGTGGGAGGAAAACCAGCAGGAAAACTGTAGCAGCCCAAGAGTCAAAAGGAAGATGAAAGAACAAGTTCCACTCACCAAATCTAGCTCCTTTTTCTTTAATTTCATAACTAAACATCAGCTCATAATGAGCTTCACCACTACATGATTATAATGAGCTGTCACTACTAGAAATCCAACAACCCAAGCTCAAACCACTAACAGCCAAGGCCCACCCGAAACCAGCAAACTTCCCCAAAGGACATGATGGACCCCAAAACCAGCAAACCCAAGGTAAGCATAATCAAAACCAATTCCTACCATGATCATTGGATTTATCACCATCATTGGATAGCTTAAAAAATAAAACAAAAAATAGAAAATATAACTAATATTGTTCAAAATAAAAATAATGCAAAAAATCTAAATGCATCAATTCCCCCCTGATGGGAAAATCTCATCTCCTGATGAGAAAGCTTCAGTAGTTCTTTCATAAAGCTCCAAATTTTGTTTTTTCAGATCAGTAGCATCAATCCAGGTGCAATCAGTTAATGGTTGATTACTCCATTTGACCAAAAACTTCTTATGTTAACCATGTCTTGTTTTAGTGATTTTCACATCAACAACATCTTCAATTTGATCTTCTTTGTTCAAAGTAAAAGCGGAAAGTGGTAACGTTTCAACATCCACAGAATCACCTATAGTTCCTTCATATAGAGAAAGGTTAGAAACATTAAATATATGAGAAGTTCCAATAGTAATAGATAAATCCAAGAGGTATGCATTTGTGCCCAGTTTTCGGATAATTCGGAAAGGTCCGAATTTTTTTCTGCTCAGTTTACCAAAAGTACCAATCGGAAATCATTGGCAATGAAAGTAAGCCATTACCATGTCACCTTCTTTAAAAACCCTCTCTTCGATGTTTATCTGCAGCAGCTTTGTATTTGACATTAGCTATACGGAGTTTTTCAAGAACTTGTTGTTGGGCCGATTTGATATGATCAAAAGATTCTAAAGCTTCAGCACTTGCTTTGTTAGGTAAAGACAAACCATTCCTATCCAAAATATGTGGAATAGACTGACCATATAAAATTTCAAATTGAGTTTTTCCAGAAGTTCTATTAACAGAATTATTATATGCAAATTCAGCTTGAGGTAGAATTAAATCACATTGAAAAGGTTTCTCACCAACAAGACATCTCAAAAGATTTCCCACACTGCAATTGACAACTTCAGTTTGCCCATCGGTTTGAGGATGATAAGCACTACTAAACTGAAGAGAATTTCCTAACTTAGCCCACAGAGTTCTCCAAAAGTTACTTAAAAATCTAGTATCCCGATCAGAAGTAAATGTACGAGGGACACCATGAAGACGAACAATCTTTTTAAAAAATAAATCAGCCACATGTGAAGCATCAGAAGTTTTTTTGCAAGTAATGAAATGAGCCATTTTACTAAAACGATCAACAACAATAAAAATAGAATCATGCTTTCTAACCGTAACCGAAAGACCAAGAATAAAATCCATAGAAATATCCTCCCAATGTTTATTTGGAATTGGGAGAGGAGTGTATAAACCAGTATTTTGTGATGTTCCTTTAAAAGCTTGACAGATTTTGCATTGTTTCACCAATTTAGCAATTTGTTTTCTCATATGAGGCCAGAAATATTTTTCTTCTACCATAGCAATACTTTTCCCCTGACCAAAATGTCAACTCAAACCCCCACTATGAAGTTCATGCACTAACTATTCTCTTAAAGAATTTTTTTGAAATGCAAAGTCTAGAACCTTTAAACAAAAACCCTTGATGAATAATGTATTGACCAGATGGATTAGTTCCCGAAGCAAGACAAACTTCCCAAATATCCTTAAAGTCAGAATCACTTACATAAGTTTCTTTCAAAAACTCAAAAGAAGTAACAGTCGGATAAACAGTTATTAACAAGTAAGACCTCCAACTTAAAGCATCAGCAACTTTATTCAACACACCAGTTTTATGTTTGATATGAAAATTGTATTCTTGCAAAAATGAAACCCACTTGGCATTCTTTTTATTCAAATTTTTTTGAGAACCCAGAAAACGAAATGCTTCATGATCAGTATTTAAAACAAATTCTCTTTGAATCAAGTAACATCTCCAGAATTTTAAAACTTACACAATAGCATAGAACATTCAAATCATAAGTAGAATACTTAGACCTAGACTCATTCAGTTTCTCACTAAAATAAGCAACAGGTTTTCCTTCTTGACTAAACAAATCACCAATACCAATATGAGAGGCATCGCAATCAACTTCAAAAATGATTTTAAAATTTGACAAACTAAGAATGGGAGCTTGACTCATTTTTGTTTTAATAATTTCAAAAGTTTTTTCAGCTTGAGGTGTCCACCTAAATATTCCCTTTTTTAAACAATCAGTAATAGGAGCAATCAGAGAACTGAAATTCTTTATAAATCTTCTATAGAAAGAAGCCAAACCATGAAATCCTCTTACTTCGCTTATATTTTTAGGAATAGGCCAGTTTTGAATTGCTTCTATTTTAATTGGATCCACTTTTATCCCTTCAGCAGAAACAATAAAGCCCAAAAAAGTCAAACTCGAAGTCATGAAAGAACATTTTTTAAGGTTGATGAAAAGCTTTTCTTCCCTTAAGATTTGCAGTACTTGTTTCACATGATTTAAGTGTTCAGAAGGATGAATGTTACAAATCAAAATGTCATCAAAATAAACCACAACAAACTTTCCAATGAGAGGTCTCAAAACATGATTCATAGTTCTCATAAAAGTACTCGGAGCATTTGGAAAGACCAAAAGGCATCACAAGCCACTCATACAAACCCTCTTTAGTTTTAAAAGCAGTTTTTCAATCATCACCAGGCCTTATTCTTATTTGATGATACCCACTTCTCAAATCAATTTTAGAAAAGACTTTGGCACCACTCAGCATATCAAGCATGTCATCCAGTCTAGGAATTGGAAATTGATATTTAATGGTAATTTTGTTTATTGCCCTACAATCCACACACATCCTCCAAGTTCTTTTTATTTTGGAGTTAGTAAAGCAGGCACAGCACAAGGACTCAAACTTTCTTGAATCAAACATTTTTTTAATAATTCAAATACTTGTTTAAAAGGTTCAGTATGCTCAGTTGGACTCATCCTATAATGAGAAAGGTTAAGCAAAGTAACTTCAGGTATTAAATCAATATGATGTTGAATTTGTCACATATGAAGCAACCTAATTGGCAAATCATCAGGAGTTATATCAGAAAACTCATCCAATAAAATTTGCATTTTTTTTTGGAATATGAAAACAGAATTAGATTCTTTTCCCACAACCAAATAAGCAACTTTAAAATAATTCAAATCATTAGCATTTAAAAGCAGTTCAGGAGAAGTAATTTTGGCAACTGTGTTTTTCTTAACGGGTGAATCCGGCACATTCTTTTGTGGATGAAGAGTAAACTCTTTATTATTTTGCATCAAAGTATGTGTGTTTTTCTCTCCATTGTGAACAGTTTTGTTGTCTTACTGCCAAGGTCGTCCTAGCAAAATATGGCAAACTTCAAGAGACACAATATCACAAACAACTTGATCTTTAAATGATCCCCCAATTGATAAATTGATAGTACATTGTTTAGTGATTGGAACATCACCTCTTCTTTGAACCAAGAGATCTTATAGGATTTAGCAAGAGGTGTTGATTTGAGTTTAAGTTTGTCAACCAGTTTTTGAGAAACAAAATTTTCCGAACTTCCACTATCTATCATAAGGGTGCATATTTTTCCTTCGATGGTGCAAGTTGTTTTGAATATGTTTCTTCTTAGCCATCTGTTTTCTTTGTCAATTATTGTTGTTAGAACTTGTCGAATTACCAAAAACTCTCCACCTTCATCTCCTTCAACATCAACTCTTTTTATTTCATTGTCATTTTCAGATTCAGTTTCATTCACTTCTTCTTCTTCTGAATTTTAACCTTTTTCAATTAGATTATTTTTTAGTGGGTTATTTTTTCTACAAGTGGTTGAAAGATGACCATAAAGCCAGCATTTATAACATGGTCCAATTAACTTAGGTGGATAAGTCGATTTAGTACCCATAATCCCTTTTCCTTTATCAGTATTTTGATTTTAAAGCTTTAATTTTCAGACCAGATGTTCCCCAGAAGTTTGAGATTGAGATTTAATCCCGCCAGTTGAACGACGTTTATATGTTTCCAAGATTTTATTGTGACCCCTTTCCCTTTGATGTTGCTTTTCCAATTTTAAAGTCATACGATAAGCCTCGTTAGTTTTAATGATATGATGCAAATTGAGTTGATCTTGGATTGACCACTTTAAACCATTGATGTATCTTGAAACAGTTTTTTCTTTAGATTCTTCTAAATCGTTTCTAGATTGAAGTTTGTAAAACATTTCTGTGTATTCTTCAATGGATTGATTTCCTTGTTTCATTAAATTCCTGAAATATAGTTCGAGCATGATCAGTTGACAAGAATTTTCCTTTTATTTTCTCCTTCATTCTTTCCCAATTTTGGACTTTTTCTTTTACCCTTCTAAGTCTATTATTTTGAAAGTTTTTCCACCAGGTTAAAGCGTGACCAGAAAGTTTTAAGCTAGCAAAACGAACTTTCCTATCATCAGGTATTTCTTTCCACTCAAAAAATTGATCTTTCTTTTCTACCCATTCAAGAAATTGATCAGGTTGTAGTTTACCCTCAAAGTTAGGAACATCAATTTTAATTTCATAGTCCCAATTTATTTGTTGCCTACGACGATTTCAAGGAGCCTCTTCTTCACTTTCAGAAGTTTGATCATTAGGATTAGCATTAGCGTTATTAACATTCAAGTTCTTAATTGCTTCAGCAAATGTATTAATCTGTTGTTGCAAATTATTCAATTGTTGCATAAGGTTTTGCCAATCACCTGGATTATTAGCCATTTCAGAGAATACAAAAGATTCGCCAAACAAAGCCAACAAAAAAAATCAACCAAGAATGAGAACTTACTCTGATACCAAAACTCATGTATGCAACTTGAAACAAAAACACAAAGAGAGAACAAAGAGAATCAAGATTCACTTCTTTTAGAAATTTAAGACACCACTTAGAGAACAAAATAGGCTAAATAAACAACTAAAATTCAGAATAGAGAAGAAGCGATCATCCAACAAACCAAAGCAAAAGAAAGTTAGTAAAAGAAACAAACTAAAACAAACAAACGCTATCCTCAGAACATCCTACAAGAAGACTCCTTACATGCACCGATTGTAGGAATATATATTTCAGATAATGTTTAGATATGCAAACCAAGGGTCCACCACTGCAAAGGGGTTCAACGTCCTACCAAACTCCTTCAGCAAATGCCACCAAAACAGCCAACAAATCTTACCAACGGAACCAGAAGAAAGATACAGGTGGAGTGGAACTTGCGTAGAGAAGAAAGAGATTAGAAGCCCAGACAAAGGGTGGAGAAGCTCGCAAGCCTTCCAAGAGGTAGAAGAGGAAATGGACAAAGCTCTCATGCTTTTCCAAGAAGAACCCGCAGGTTATAGCAACTTTGCTCTCAATATTCACCAACTTATTTCATCTCAAAGCATCTCATATATATAAGCAATAGAGGGGAAACTAAACAGCCCAAAAAAAAACACTTCAATTCCACACATAAATGGGGAATTGAAAGGCCAACAGTTCCTATACAGAAATCCCAAACGGCACAGCAAAGCAGAAGAAAGGAGGCCATGGTTCTAGCAACCAAGCATAGGAATCAAGCAGGCAAATCTCGAGTCCAGCAGCCAAGTTCATTTCATGGTAAAAAGGGGGCCACGAAAGTAAAGAAGGCAACAAACCGAAGGGTCAGCAGCAACCCGTGGGAGGAAAACTAGTAGGAAAACTGCAGCAGCCCAAGAGTCAAAAGGAAGATGAAAGAACAAGTTCCACTCATCAAATCTAGCTCCTTTTTCTTTAATTTCATAACTAAACATCAGCTCATAATGAGCTTCACCACTACATGATTATAATGAGCTGGCACTACTAGAAATCCACCAACCCAAGCTCAAACCACTAACAGCCAAGGCCGACCCGAAACCAGCAAACTTCCCCAAAGGACATGATGGACCCCAAAACCAGCAAACCCAAGGTAAGCATAATCCAAACAAATTCCTACCATGATCATTGGATTTACCACCATCATTGGATAGCTTAAAAACAAAACAAAAAAATAGAAAATATAACTAATATTGTTCAAAACAAAAATAATGCAAAAATCTAAATGCATCACAAGTAGAAACCCGCATGTAATCTTCTGATTTAAGTGCACAAAATAAATTGTTCAAGCATTTGTCGTTTAGTTGTGCTAAGTCACGTTCTTCTACTGTCCAGTCCACAAAAGCTGTTTCAACTCTAACTCCGTCAACTAGTCTAGTTGGTTTTGTATACCTTCCTGAACTAAGATCCACATACGATAATCAAGTGACTGTAAAAATGTAGACATACGTGTTTTCCAAAAATCAAAAGAAATATTGTCGAACAATGGAGGTCTAGTTTTAGAGTAACCCTCAGGTGTATTTCGATTTCCAAATGTAGTCATCTACGTTAATTAAAAAGTAGTCTAAACTTATGATTTTGAAACAAGGCTCTGATACCACTTGGTGAAACTTGTTCACTATGAATTAGGTTGTTAAACCTAAGCTTATGTCCCAGCGGCTAACCAAGAGGGGGGTGAATTGGTATTTAAAAAATTTTACCCTCTTTTAAAATTTAAAATCGAGAATTTAATTTTAGTGAATTTTATAAAAAAAATTTTTCAACCACAAGTTAAAAACAGTAAAACAAAGATAAAAGCAGCGAAAAAATAAAAGACATGAGATTTATAGTGGTTCGGTCAAACACGACCTACATCCACTCCCCGGAGGCACCCTCCGAGTATTGCAGTAATACAACTAGTGACTCTTTTTTTGCACCCACAGCAAGGCGGAGAATGCTTTACAAAACTCTCTTCCACCACTATTCGGTGCGGCAGAGAACCATCGTCCTTTTACACTCTTCCCAGTGTTAACAGAGAACCATTCGTCCTTTCACTCTCCCAGTGTAGGCAGAGAACCCTTCGTCCTTTCACACTCTCCTAGTGTGGACAGAGAACCCTTCAGCTGTTCACACTCTCCTGGTGTGGGCAGAGAACCTTTCGGCTGTTCACACTCTCCTAGTGTGGGCAGAAAACCCTTCGGTTGTTCACACTCTCCAAGTGTCGGCAGAGAACCGGATCTCCTTGACAGATCTTATTCACAAGAAATCTAGAAGGAAGAGAGAAAAGAGTGAAGTAATCAAAAATCAAAAGTAGAAACTCTTACTTTTGAGTATCAAGTGAAACCTTCACACTCCAGTAGAAAGAATTCTCCTTAAAACACTCTCTCACACTCTTTCCTTGACTCTCCTTTCAATTGGCATGAAGATCAGTAGGCAAAAAGATTAAGTGGCAGTTTATATTGGACTTTATATAGGAAAGACACAAAAAATCGTCCAAAAACTGCTTAAATTCAAGTCTGTCAGCAGGGAATCGTCCCGTACGATCGTGGATCGTCCCGGACGATGTTACTTAATTCAGTTGGAAACGAACCCAATATATATTGGACCGAATTGACAACGTACACATTAATCGTCCCGTATGAACTAGGTTTGTCCGGTACGAACGGTTATACTATAGGTCGGTTCCGAAATCTGTAGGAAGTTGCCAATTTTTTATAAGAGTCAGTTCGCTTCGTCCTGGGACGAATATGTGTTCGTCCGGACGAAATTTTTACAGATGACATTTCGTCCAGGGACGAATTGGAGTTCGTCTGGACGAAATTTTTCCATAGAGCATTTCGTTCTGGCATGAATATAAATTTCATCTGAACAAAAATTTTACATAGGATATTTTGTCCTGGGACGAATTGGAGTTCTTCTGGACGAAATTTTCCCAGAGAGCATTTCGTCCAAGCACGAATATAAATTTCGTATGAACGAAAATTTTCCAGAGGAGATTTCATCCTGGGACGAATAAAAATTCGTCCTGGATGATCAGAACTTAGAAAAATTTTCGTCGCTTCCTGTTTGTTCCATTGCTCTTCCGAGGAGATAACTGACTTGATCGTCCCGTACGAACTGTATTCGTCCCGTACGATCGGTATAATTTTTTAAAGATCTTGTTAAGTGTGTGTGTGTGTTTACACAATTACAATCACTCCCTCTCAAACTCAATACAAAGAAAAATACAAGATTCAATTTACAAACTATCTTATGTTGAATTTGATTTGAAGTCGTCATTAGTCTGGAGTTCAAATTTCCTGAAATGTTAGTCCACACAAGAGCAAAAACAAATTTTTCAAAAAAAAGTTAGGAGATAACAAAACTTAAAACAATAATATTTGGAATCATCAAAACTATACAAGTTGCAAGAATGTAAAACATGCAAATAGCAACTCTCTTAACAATTTCTCGTTGTTTTCCCGAAATCAATAGGATTTACTTGAAATCTTTAAGTGTTTTCTATCAAATTAGTATCAAAGCAAATTTTGGGACCTTTTGGGGGCTGTTTTTGTGAATTTCAGTAGCTGTTTATGTGCTGGATAAAGAGAATTTTGTTGTTTTTTGGAATCGAGATTCATATATTAAGTCCAACAAAAATTCGAGCAGCCAAGAAAGTGGATGCATTTGAGGAATGCCTCAAAGGGGATATCAGACAAATGAAATCTCAAATTTCATATTTAAAAACTCAAGTTTGAGATTTAAGGAAAGAAATTTCAGTCATCAATGATAAAATCAATTCAAATTTTTTCACTCTGGGGAGATGTTGAAGAAACTGCTCGAGGGCCAAAACAAAAAAATGTCGTTGGAGGTGACTTAGGTAAGGAAAGTCACCGATAGCCAGGAAAGTGGAGAAAACTCTGAGCCAATAAGTCAAAGGGAAGATCAGGAGGTGGAGACTCGAAAGAGAGAATAGAGAATACCTTCCCTAGAGCCTATTCCAAAGGAAGAGCCAGGTAGATAGTATGGGAGAAGCGTAAGGAGATAGTGCAAGAATAAAGGGGTGCTGAATTTGAGAGGAAAGGACAGATTTTGAAAGGGAAAGAAGAGATTATGACTGAAAGGGGGCTGAATTTGAAAGGAAAGGGGTTTATTATGATTCAAGGGGTGCTGAATTTGAAAGAAGAAGATTGGAAGTTGATGAAGGTTTGGGTATAGGTATGAGAGTAGAAGGGATGACTGGGACACTTGGGGAGAACCATCCCCTTGGGGGATAGGAAATTATGGAGGCAGCAGAGGGAACGGAGGCGATCCGAGGGTTATGAAACTGAAGATGCCAATCTTTGAAGAGGAGGATGCGCACGGGTGGATCTACAAGGTTAAAAGATATTTTATCGTCAATGAGTTACCGGAGGAAGAAAAACTAACGGCAGCAAGCCCTATGTTTGGAAGAGAAGGCTTTGGCTTGGTACCAATGGAGGGATATGCAATGACCCATACGGAGTTGGAGGGAGTTCAAGGATTGTTTGGTAGAACGTTTTAGAACCAGCAGAGGAGGATACTTCTACGAACAGTTCTTCGCCTTGACATAGGATGGTTCAATGATAGAGTACCGAGAGAGGTTTGAGTACCATGCTAGTTGATTGGACCGTCTTTCTAAGATGGTATTAGAGGGGAACTTCATGAAGGGACTGAAACCATATATCCAGGCAACGGTTACAGTGATGAGGCCTCGTGACATGGGAGAGGCTATGGAGCTAGCACAGTAAGTGGAGGATCAAAGGCATCTGGAGAGAGGAACGAGAGGAAGCAGTTTCATAGGCTCGTACAGGATGACCACCACGGTATTGACATCCAATGAGCCAACACCGGACACTCTTTGAGGGACTTTGAAGGAAAAGACTGCAGAAGGAAGATCTGGGGACAACTTCAAGAAGCTCACAGAAACAGAATTACAGGAGAAGAGGGCGAATGTGCTCTGTTTCACATGTGACGAGAGGTATACTCCAGGGCACAGGTGTAAGGACCAAACTCTTCAGATTCTTACCGTTTGTGATGATGAGGGAATGGAAGGGGGCGTCGTCTTTCCACCTTGCAGACAAGTTGAGTTTTTGGGAGGGGAGTATTGCTAGACCGGACCATTGAGCAGGTCCATATGGGACCGACTTACGGGTGAAACAAGCAAACTTTTCCGCATTTCCTGTAGGCGCCGAATGCACCGCCGGGACAAAAATAGCTATTTAGGAAGGTTTTTTGAGGAAGTTATGAGGGAAATTTGAATGTAGGGATTGTTTAGATATTTCTTTTTGGATTGCATGCATTAAATAGTTTGTTTTCCTAGGGTTAGGGCATCTTAAATTTGGGCTGAAATTTGAGATCTCTTAGATTTCGATTTTTCGGCTCTAGTAGCATCTAAAGATTTGGGAGAGATAGATCCTCCTCTCGAATAGTGTATCAATTGCATCTTGCTATTTTTCTTTCCATTCTATTTGATTTCTTGCAATAAAATTACTATTTTCTCTGATTTTTATTGGAGATGGTAAGAGATTTCTCGTTGTTTTCCTGAAATTGATAGGATTTACTTGAAATCTTCAAGTGTTTCCTATCACTTTACTCTTAGAGACAAGATATGATATGAGCATATACGTAAAAAGGTTGGAGTAGCTCTAGTGGAAAATAAGATTACATAGAGTCACCTTAGATGGTTTGGTTATATAAAACGACGACATTCCGATGAGCCGGTTAGGAAAGTAGATGTAGATTTGACTTATATTACGAAAGGTAAAAGTAAACCTAAAAAAGATTTGGTTAGAAGATATTAGAAATGGCCTTTCTTTATTAGATTTAGATGAGAATTTGACTCTTAACATAACACAATGGAGAAAAAGGATTCATATAGCTCATCCCACATAATAGGAGAAAGGCTTGTTGTTATTGTTGTATGCAAGAGAACATCACTAGCAGAGTTTTGCAGGATAATATCAATGACGTGTCAGATACATCTATTTAAATTTGGATATTCTATTAAATACTACTGTAAAAGCCAAGGACTTTGGACATCAAAATGGTCCAAACATCAACTAGCAGAAAGTCAGTGCTAACGTATACAGTCAAATTTAATTATAATGCAAACCACAATGCTAATGCAACATTACATGGTTACCCACCTCATAGCTCTCAAAGAACCCTATAACATGTATCTGATGTTTTTTAAGGAACTTCTCGGCTGCTATTACTGAAGACAATCTTATTAAAGGCGAACCAGTCTTCTTTCTAACCCAAATCAATATTTCATCCCTGAAAAGGAAACAGAATAAACAGTTACTCAACCCACAACCATTGAGCCCATAAAGCTAGATCAATCAATTTGTTGTGGTCAGAATTAAATTACCATGAATACGAACTGACAATTTAGATGCACTTATGATGAAATGCTTGCAAATAAAATAGAAGGATGATTCAACACAATTGAATTTAAAATATCTGAGGGCATATTTGATAACCACAATCAATAACAGAAATAATGGTCAAGAAATTATGAGTTAAGGCCATTTCCTAAGAAATAAAATTCATCATAGATTTCGGACAACAAAAGCACTTACCTAAGGACAAAATCTGAACGCATAAACGGAGTGTAATTTTGGATGCTTGGGAAATTTTACTGGTTTTGCTACTGGACACAGCTCAAAAAGGGCCCAGGTGGTAAAACTTTCCCACATTGGTTAAATAATTTCAAGTTTTCAACCTAGCCAAGCAACCTAGCTGTCATGCCCCATTTTGATCTCGTTAATTTAATCATAAGGCTAAACTGAGACGGACAATACAATCAAAGTTATTTCTTACCAACACATATCTTGACTTAACTAATTATAATTGAATGAGTGAAAACATATAGATAATCACAAAAATATAACTTAAATTTTTCTAACATTGAACATAAAATTTGATTTGAAAACATGCATAAATAGAATTGTCAAATGGAATACAGAGCTTTTAAAAAACTTTCAATATAAATTCATATGTACAAAAATATTTAATTTACATCATACACATCTTCGTCTATACTACATCCAAAAGCTATGGTGTAGAACAAAAATGATCATTTGAGTACAACCCCAACCATTCCTTCCCTTGCATGAAACCACATTTAAATATGTGAGGAGTTACACGCGTGGGATAAAAAATTCCAATATAAAGTTTAAAAATACAAAAAAAGAATATAACTTAGTGCATTGATCATATAAACTAATATAATATGAAAATTTATCTTCATAAATATAACTTAGTGCAACACTTCTAAGTCAAAACTTACTTCGATGATAAAAAATTTAAAATATTTGATAATAAGTAATGATCATGAGTATCTATGAAATAGTGAAATAGTTTTGTAAGATGTGCAATCGTTTAATGCAATATACAAATCAATAACTGGTATGAAATTATATTCTATTATTTTCTCCTTAATATATAGTTTTCAATTTTTTAGAAATATTATGTAATATTTGAATATGCTTTTAGCATATTTATATTATTTGTACGTCACATAGCCCATCAACCATAATAATCAACATTGCATTTATTCATGGACCCTCAATACAAAGTTGGACAATTCCAACTTAATTTAACATTGAGAGTTGAGAATCATTTTTATTTCTCTATTGAAAATGATCTCGTAAAAATTTTTTCCTCCCACTTCACAAGTCCGCGGAGTATGTCAATCAATCCAACATGACATAATATTTTATTAACTCGCATTGCTATTAACCTCATTTTTATAAGCATTTAAAATTACTTTGAATTTTTAAGCACAAGCTGAGATCAACCTATATCATAATGTACCCAAAGTATTACATCAACAACAACAACAAATCAAGCATTTATCCCACTACGTGGGGTCGGCTACATGAATCCTTTTTCTCCATTGTGTCCTATTAAAAGTTAAATTATAGTTTAAATCTAATAAAGAAAGATATTTTCTAATATTTTCTAACCAAGTCTTTTTAGGTATGCCTCTACCTTTCTTAACATAAGTCAAATCTAATACCTCCTCTACTTTCCTACCGGGTCATCGCGCAGGCCACATACTTTATGTGACCAACCATCTAGGCGACTCTCTCTAATCTTATCTTCTACTGGAGCTACTACTCTAACCTTTTCACGTATATGCTCATTTCGTATCCTATCTCTAAGGATAAAGCCACTCATCCACCTGAGCATCCTCATCTCTATCACACTTAACTTAGTATTATGCTTCTCTTTTAATAGCCAACATTCGGCACCATAAAGCATTGCAAGCCTCACCACCATCTTATAGAATTTTCCATTAAGTTTGAGGGGTACTTTTTTATTCACAACAACAAGCCCGATGCATTCCTCCACTTCAAACATTCAACTTGAATTCTACTGATAATATCCCTATCTATTTCACCATCACTCTGAATAATAGATTCAAGATATCTAAAATGTGTGCTCTTTTAATGACTTGATCGCCAAAGTCACAGTCCCCTCACTAGGTCTATTACTACTAAAATTACACTCCATTTATTCCTTTTTAGATCTGCTCAAGTGAAAACCTTTAGACTCTAAGGTTGACCTCAATAATTCAAGTTTACCTTCAAACTCCTCTCTAGTCTTATCAGCAGAACAATATCATCAGCAAAAAGTATACACCAAGGTACATCCTCTTGCAAATGTCTAGTGAGAAATCCATGACTTAAAGCAAAAAGATATGGGCTTAAGGCTGATCCTTGATGTAACCCCAACCGAAATAGGAAATACTTGGTCAAACCACCGTGTGTTTGAACACAAGTAATAGCTCCTGCATACATATCCTTAATGATTTGAATATACCATTATGAACTCCTTTCTTTTCAAGAATTCTCCATAGCACTTCTCTTGGAACATATGATGCACGGACACGGACACGGCGACACGGACATGACACGACACAGACACGGCTTTTTTTGAAAATATAGGACACGGGTATGGCGCGGACACGGCAATACATTTTTTTATATAGTGTATATATATTAATGTAATATCATATTAAAAATGACAAACAATAATAATGAATGACATTAAAACTTGTCTAGCTTATAATATAAATATTTATTATAAATATTCTAGTACACCACAAATATAAGCAAATAATCACTTACTACAACATCAAGCATTCAAGCTTCAACTATTAGGATTAGCTTTAGAAGTTTGTTTTTGGTCTTCAATATCATCATCATTGAATATCACCACTTTCAACTCTGGTTCAACAAGAGAAAGATTTGTAATTGTGCAAAAAGAGAGTAGATGAAAATACCTTCACTGCGAAAGAGAAATGAAAATGCAAATATTCGATGAATGGGTATTAAATGCAGACGTTGATTTGGTGTTGTGGATATGAAATAAGAATTTTAGTTTAAATCTCGCAAAATATAAGAAATTATATTTTTAAAAAAATTATAATATTTAAGATACGTGTGTCGGACACGCGTGTCCAATTTGTTTTTAATATTTTTTTAATCGGACACGTTTTCGACGTGTCCGACACGTGTCGGAGGAGTGTCGGACGAGTGTCGTGTCGGACACGGTGTCGGACACTGCACGCCTCTTTGAGGAGAAGTGTCGGTGCATCATAGCTTGGAACAAATGTAAAAATTTATATATAAATGTTTAATATGTATAATCAATTATATTAATGCCTAACACAATATGTTTAAAATGTATTTGAATATTTTTAACACTGTCATTGTCAGTTCCCAAGTCCTTGATGAGAAATGTTAAGGGTTGCATTAGGTCATCGACAAAAAGCGTAAAACTTGTCGAATAGTCATAACATGAATTATTTAATACATTGTGTTAAAGCTATGGCGTTCCCTGAAAGTGACGCGTTGTATGGCCTGAATACAGAGACAAGTAAGCAAGGGCCGATGCACTGGCGCCAGGGTGTAGTGTTTAATAAGCAAGGGTTCTCATATCATGGACGAATGTGGGCAAAGAAGCTAATCCATGAAACTAAAATTACAATAGAAACTTGAAATATATGTTCCCTTATATGCAAATTAATGGAATTAATAGATATTATGATCCATAGGAGATAAAAAAATATGCATTCAAGAAACTAAATGGGTTGGAGAGAAGGCTAAAGAGATCAACAGTTTAGAATTTAAAACTATGATATTCTAGTAGGAGTCATACTAGAAATGGTATAGGTGTGATTATAGATAAGAGTTTGAAGAATAATATTGTAAAAATTAATAGAATTGGAAATAGAATTATAGCATTAAAAATTGTTATTGATGCTAAGATTATTAATAATATAAGCACTTATGCTCCTCAAGTAGGTTTGTGATGCGAACAGCTAGATAGAAAAAGCCACAAGGGGAGAACACTAAGACAAGTAGAACCTTTCTCGATTCAAAACTTAGAATGCCAACATCAAATAAACTTCAAAACAAACGAAAGCCAAACAAACGAAAACTAAATTAAAAAAAATTAGCTACCCTAAAAACAACCGACAAGCGGTCACCTCACATACAACGAAAATGAAAAAGCCACAAGGGGAGAACACTAAGACAAGTAGAACCTTTCTCGATTCAAAACTTAGAATGCCAACATCAAACAAACTTCAAAACAAACGAAAGCCAAACAAACGAAAACTAAATTAAAAAAAAATAACTACCCTAAAAACAACCGACAAGCGGTCACCTCACATACAACGAAAATAGTAGGCAATATAAAAGATGTGCTTAAGGGCATGCAAACCAAGGGTCCACCACAGCTACTTGGGCCAACATACACCAAAACTCCTCTGGCAAATGCTACCAAACTGGCCAACCAACACCTCCAATAGCTCAAGAAGAAAGATACAAGCAGAGTGAAATTTGCGGAGAGAAGAAAGAGATAAGAAGCCCAAGACGAAATTGTAGAGAAGAGAAGAGAGTTGGAACAAGCTCTCAAGCTTTCCAAATGAGAAACCCTCAGGTTTTTAAAGACTTTGCTCAGCAATCAACAACCTTTTCATGCACCAAAACATCTCATATATATAAGAGAAAAGGGGCAGCCAAATAGCCCAAAACTACCTCCAATCGATCCAATCATAACATGGGAAATAAAAGGCCAACAAGCAGTCCAAGAGAAGCACCCAAAGGGCCACAAGAGGGACAAGAACAGGCGGCCAGGGGAACAGGTACAGGCAGCCAGGGGAGAAGAACCAGCCACGGGATAGGAGCCAGGCGAGAGAAACCGAAGGGCCACAGAGAAGGGGAAAGAGCAAAAACCACTCCACTTAATGAGCTAAAAAGGAGGAGAACTACCCAAAATAATGAGCTGAAAAAATAGCAGCTCAACATTAATTAGCTAGACATAGCAACTCCTAAAAACACAGCCAAAAACAGAGCAACCAAGCCCAAACCGAGAACCGACCAGCAGCCCAAGAGCCAAGGCACCAAAATAGCTAGCACACCCAAGGATTGTCAAGCCCAAAGCACAACCTAATCATGATCATTGGTTGCCTTCCATCATAGGGTAGCATAAAAAAATCAAAAATAACTATAGAATTCAAATTACAATAACAACTAAAATTTGCATGCATCAATTTAAATGTGCTCAAAATTAAAATTTTGGAATGACCTAGAAGAATTAATATAAAAGATGCATCTCGAAGAAAGAGTTTTTATTAGAGGATATTTAAATGGGCATGTTAGTAGAGAGGTAGATGATTTTAAAATCATTCATGGTGGCTATGATTTTAGAGTGACTAATGAAGGTGGTTAAACTATACTGTATTTTAGTAGCAACAGACCTAGTGAGGGATTGTGACTTTGGGCAATCAAGTCATTAATAAGAGTACACATTTTAGATATCTTGGATCTATTGTTCAGAGTGATGGTGAAATAGATGGGGATATTATTAGCAGAATTCAAGTTGGATGGTTGAAGTGGAGGAATGCATCGCACTTGTTGTGCGATAGAAAAGTCCCCTTCAAGGGAAACTTCTATAAAATGGTGGTGAGACCTGCAATGCTTTATGGTGCTGAATGTTAGCCATTAAAAGAGAAGAATAATACTAAGTGTTGCATAGATGAGGATGCTTAGGTGGATGAGTGGCTTTACCCTTAGAGATAGGATACGAAATGAGCTATACGTGAAAAGGTTGGAGTAGCTCCAGTGGAAGATAAAATTAGAGAGAGACACTTTATATGGTTTGGTCACATTAAACAGAGGCCTTCTGATGACCCGGTTAGGAAAGTTGAGGTATTAAATTTGACTTATGTTAAAGAAAGGTAAAGGTAGACCTAAAAAGACTTGGTTAGAAAATATTAGAAATTATCTTCCTTTATTAGATTTAAATGAGAATTTGACTTTTAATAGAACACAATGGCACAAAATGATTCATGAAGTCCACCCCATGTAGTGGGACAAAGGCTTGATATTGTTGTTATAATTTTGTAATTGCTAATACCTTATTTGAGAAAAGAGATGAGTATCTCATCACTTATAAGAATGGATATAATAAAACTCATATTAATTATTTTCTTATAAAAAAATAGACGATTTGGATTGCAATCATATAAAAATAATGAATGGACAAGAGAAAAAAATAGATTGAGATATTAATTCATGACGCACACAACCAAATCCCCAAAATGCAAGCAAGCAAACAAAATGCAAGCGATAATGAAAGAGCAAGATCCAACGATAGCACATTCATGTGAACAATTGTCATGTCGAACCTTACACATTTAAAGCAATTGCAGTCACATGAATGGGTTCCGAAAGAGGATGAGATGGTCCAACATATAAAGAAGTGCCCCATGTGTCATACATGCAAATTATTTAAAAAAAAAAAACTAGTACAAATCCCATGAATAAGTTGTACACCCTGTGAATAAACAATAAACAATGTACCTCGTGAACAAACATTTTTCAACAGAGATAAAACAGTGCATTGTTGCATTTCATGGGTAGTATAACCATTTTGACAAACTGCATGAGATGCAATAAATCACCGCAAGGTAATTTTAACCACTGGTTCACTAAATGTACAGTGCGAGTATACTGTTGACTGTACAAGTGCACTACATAAGAGCACCGAAAATCATGCAAGTTTACAAATGAATCACATAAATAGATCAAGTTACGTGCAAGTATATTAAGTATGTAAGCACATTGCATAAATAACTCCTGAAATATGCAAATACATTATACAAATACATCAAAAAATTGTGTAACACATCAAACAATTAAAATCAAAATACCCAATATGTACTCCGCCCAATGCATTAAATTTATAAATCTTGGTTCTAAGAATGTTATGTGTGGCAGAGATGAGGATGCTCAGATGGATGAGTGGCTTTACCCTTAGAGATAGGATACGAAATGAGCATATACGTGAAAAGGTTGGAGTAGCTCCAGTAGAAGATAAGATTAGAGAGATTCGCCTTAGATGGTTTGGTCACATAAAACGGCGGCCTTCCGATGACCCGGTTAGGAGAGTAGAGGTATTAGATTTGACTTATGTTAAGATAGGTAGGGGTAGACCTAAAAAGACTTGGTTAGAAAATATTAGGAATGACCTTTCTTTATTAGATTTAAACGAGAATTTGACTTTTAATAGGACACAATGGAGAAAAAGGATTCATGTAGCCGACCCCACGTAGTGTGATAAAGGCTTGATGTTGTTGTTGTTGTTGTTGTTGGTTCTAAGAATGTTATGTGAGGTTAAAAGCAAGTTAAACTAAAATTTGCATTTTTTTTTAAATTTGAAATTTAAATCCCACATGTGCTCCAATGAATTCACTAAATAACTTGAATATAACATCTGAGAATAACGGGTAGGATTAAAAGTAAAGTCGAACTAAAAATTTTCTTTTAAAATTGAAATACAAGCATTGCTCTACCCAATACATCTTAATGTTGTGGTCCGAGAATACTACATAGATTAAAAATGATATTAACTAAGCCTGAAATTTGTCAAATTCATCTTGTCATTTAATGTTTGCGTATCTCTTTTTAAATCTAAAATTAATCACATGTGCTCCAACTAATGCACCAAACTCTTCATCTTGTTGATCGGGAAAGTTACGCAAGCTAAAATTGAAATAAACTAAACTCGAAAAATGCATGATTGCTCTTTTAATTTAAAGTTTACATATCTCTTTTTAAATCTTAAATTACCTGCATGTGCTCTAACCAATGCATCAAATTCCTAAATCTAATGTATGCAAATTTTGCACTCATTCAAATTGAAGTGAACATAAATTTCAAGTTCGATCCTCCTTAAAAGGAGAGTTAACAAGACTTAAACCAAATGAATGAATAAATGATCTTGAAAGTCAAACAAATATTTGATTTTACGATTGTATTAAGCCTTCAATGTTTTATATAATGGAAATTCATTACAAAATGTAAACTCTTGAGTGCCTGTATGAAAATTTACAAAATTGATACTCAAACTCGACCCTTTGTCGACACGCAGACATATTTGACAAAGTTCAAATAATAAAATAAAATTACTTAAACTTCTGATGATGGTCACGTAAATTGAAAAATATTAACAAAAGAAAATTTACAAAATTGATACTCAAACTCGACCCTTTGTCGACACACAGACATATTTGACAAAGTTCAAATAATAAAATAAAATTACTTAAACTTCTGATGATGGTCACGTAAATTGAAAAATATTAACAAGAGAAAATTATAGAAACTTTCATAGGGTTCATCATCATTCCTCACACCATCCACTTTAAATGCAATATGATAAATTTCAAAATCTCAATGCCAAATTGGCTACTACCATACGCTTAGTAACTAATGCCTATTTAATAACTAGCCTTAATTGAAAATTCTTTCTTATCATCATGATGGATAAGTAACCACAAAGGTTTATCTAGAACTAAATCATAACATCCTGAAAAATTGAGAGTAAAATCTCAAATATTGTCCTATCTTCAATCTAATTTTCTTTCTTAAATTTTAACTTGACTACACATTGACTATAACTCTCCTATGGCAAAAGCCAGAGCGCCAATTTTTGAAGACCACGGTAGATATAAAAAACCATATCATAATATATGTCAAATAAAGAGCTGCTACATAAGTAGAGCCAAAGTTTACACATTAATGCAGATATTGATTCATTATCTAAAGTTGAGTTGGTTGATCCTCTCTAGTCTTTCTAAAGGCTCAAAAAAATATCATTGATGACAAAACATGTAAGAATCAATTCTAACAGCAACTTGGTAAAGATAGTAGTAATCTCTGTTTTATTTTATCAAACAAAGAAAGTGAGAACAAAGAAACAGAGTGTCCTTATCCCAAGCTTGGTTTTCATACAGTTATGCATCCAAAATCCTATAAGTTTGGATTCAAAAGAAGGTTACGTGTATGCTCACCAAGCACAACATTAGCCAAATTTGACATCACTAAGTAATACATCAATGAGTTATTTGAAGTTGTAGTAAGGATATTGGTCATGTTATTTAAGGCAATTTTTACCATTAGAATCAATGATCCTCTATCAACAACAACAAAAGTATAAGTCAAGAAAAGATAAAAAGAACAACGGAACAACCTCATCAGCAAACCACTGCCAAAAGACTTATGAGTGTTTGAAAAGTCAAGAGATAGTGAAAATAAGTGAGACTGGCATGATGGGCAAGTTTCTAAGAAATTGTTTCTTTTTAATATAATGCAAAAACTTTGGCAAAAGACTAAATTTTATGCTTCGCTTTTAATAGCCAACATTTTAAGCCATAAAGCATTCCAGGACTCGTCACCATCCTCCCCTTCAACAATCCAACTTTAATTCTACTAATAATATACCCATCTATTTCACCATCATTTTGAACAATTAACCTGAGATATCTAAAACATGTACTCTCTTAAATGACTTGATTGCCCAAAGTCACAATCTCCCGCTAAATATATTACTACTAAAATTATAGTCCATGTATTAGGTTTTAGATTTACTCAAACAAAAACTTTTGACTCTAAGGTTGATCTTCATAATTAAAGTTTTTCCTTCAACCCCCTCTCTAGTCTCATCAAAAAGAAAGATATCATCATTAAAAGCATACAACATGGTACATCCCCTAGCAAATGTCTAGTAAGAACATAAGTAGTTGAAGACAGAAAAAAAACTTATTTAAGTGGAGAGAAAATAAATAAAAAGAAAGAAACAAAAAAGAAAGGGTTTTTTTTCTTTTTAATTGGGAAATTTGACATAGAATATAGAATTTTTTATCCATTTTTTAATGGAGTTGAAAAAAAGGAAGTGCATAAAATATTATAATTAATCTGGCATATACGCTATCATACAAATATAGGTTATGGGCCATTTGGTTTGCTGGAAAATGAATGGAAAGCAAAAGAAATACAGTATTAAAAAAATGCAATATATTTGAAATAATTTAAGCTATTTTGAATAGTGTAAAATATATGGAAGTATATACTTTTTTTGTTTGGCTAGAAGTAAAATTAATGGAGTATGAAGTATGATGATGGTGGTGACTGATAGGTAATGGCGATGGTGGTAGTGTGGCAGTTGATGGCTAGCAGCAGGTGGCAAGTGATGGCCAGTAGCTGCGGAAGTATGGCAAAGAATTTATAGTGTATTTGAAAATTAGTCAAATCTAAAAATTTTTCAAATACATCGAAATTGAAGTAGATGGTGAATTCTAAATACTTTAAAAAATTAATCTGCACTTCTTTTACTTAAACTAAATACCAAATTTTCAAAACCCCTATATTTGGAATAGTTTACACCCATTTTATTTCAAACCAAGCAACCCTTACTGAATTCATTTCACTCCACCTTTTGTTCATTTTAAGAGAAACAAACCCCTTCATATAGAGGAAAGACTTCCTCGCATTATTTTTCTTTCTTCTCATTTAAAACTCATAACCAAAAGAACTATTTACTTTCTCACCAATTATTTTCGTTTCTCTTCAAATCCTAACTCCCAATTAGAGTGTAGGTCTAAAGTCATCCAAAGGACGGGAGCCAAATCCACTTGAGTTGGATCAAGCATGGATTCATGCTTACTCGTAAAGAAAGAGATCTTAACCAAAACATCAGCCTCTTTCTAATATATTTTCCCTAGTAAATCTAGCTTTCATGAATAGACTAGAATATTTAGTACGAATTTCCCCTTTATTTTATTAGGATTATCTTTCATTAATTAAGTTGTAATCTCTATATTATAAATAGAGGCCTCTATACCTTGAATGATAGAGAAATCGCCATGAATAATGAAATTGAAGTATTCTCAAACTCCCTTTTTCTTTTCCTGTTGATGTTACCTGAGAACCAATAAAGGCCTAGCCTAGCTAAAGCAATCATCCACCACTCTAACAGCAAAGAACATTTACAAAATAAGAAGAACAAATCGAGAATCTTCTCCAAAAGCCTAAGCAAGCTTCTGCTCATTTGTATCGTTAATGCCAAGCTTTTGGTCCACTCAGATTATGGATTAGTGTTCATTTTTTGGTTTTAGCATGGAAGCATTTTAAAATATAATTTGAGTAAAATATGTTTAAAATACTCATTAGAGTTTCTTCAAATAAGACTTATACTATGACCAACATATACTAACCCACATCCGTGAACAAATTATGACCAATTCGTGCTCATCCATCTACAGTAATGGATTGGTTTGCAATGGCTCATGCTCCTAGCACAAACAAGCAATAGCCCTATCAGCGCCTATAATTGACTTATGATGAGTACAACCAACCCACTACTGTCAATCATTGACTCGTAATTGCCCTAACATGGCCCGTTATCCCATTTCAGGAAATATAACAAAACTTCCGGCCAAAATTAGATTTTATCAATTTTCTGGCTATTTTTTTACCAGCTCAGTTGATACTACACGCTTTTAGTGGAAACTCGGCTATGATTTTCATAATAAATAAATTAAAAAAAAAAAGTAAAATGTGACTTGACTCTATGATTTTTTTACAAATAACACGTGAAAGTAGCAAGTCGGCCATCCTAATGGCTTTTTGAGCAAAAAGTTTAGGGAAAATAAGGAAGACAGAAGTAACTTGGAAGGGTATAAATCATGTAAAAAGGAAGCAAACGAATGGCAGGGAAAAAAATTGGTACAAGTGATCGATTCTGGCCTGCGAAAAGACCATGAAGTGGTCAAATTTTCATCATTCGCATTTGAATGAGGATACCATCTCGAATTATACAATGAAATAAATGGAAGAATTACTTGGTCGATCAATGGATAAGACAATTAAAAGGAACCAAAATATCCTACTTGAAGGAACCATTTATACATATTAATTAAAAAAAAAAATAGCAGCCCACTCTTCACATTCTAGATCTACTCCTCAATATACCAATTCTAAAATTAAAAGAATGTAGATGAGAGAATTCTACCAGAAAATTGTGAAAACCTAGCAACATTGGAAGTTAAATGGTCCGCACACCTGAAACTGAGCCACCTCGCCATCAATCTTTATTGAGAAAATGAGGACTTGACTCAACAACAATAGTTCTAACAGAAAAGATGAACAGTAAAAAAAGACAGACTTACCCTGTGAATCCTCCAGTGTATGGCTTAGCACTACCATTTACAAAGAGAAGAATAGTAGGAAATCCCTTGATGTCAAGCAGCTTTGCCGCCTTAGTATAGCGCTCCGCATCAAGCTTCGCCATTACAACCGGACTTTTCATCTCCTTCAGCGCTGTGGCAGCCTCGGCAAACCTAGGCATTAACTCAGCACTCCTCTGACACCAGGGAGCATAACCCAAAACCAAAACCAGCTCATTCCCATCGATAACCCGCTTGACATTCTCGTTGTTGAGCTCGACAACGATCCTTTGGGCTCGGCTAAGGAGCTCCGCTTCTGAGGGCTTTCCTTGAGCGGCGCCGCCCTTGTCCTCCTCCTCGTCAATAGAGAGAAGCTGTTCGAGATCTTCCAAATCCTCATTAACATTGTCTGCAAGCGAGATAGAAGAAAGGAGCGAGAGGAAGAAGAGAAACGCGAGCGTTCTGCTGCTGATGGTCATCATGTCGGCTGAAGAAGTAGATTTGCTAGAAGTGTTTGGTGGGGTCTTACAGCCAAATCAAGATCGAGAGATGATGCTGGGTGAAGCAAACTCTAATGGAATATGAAGATCATAGAAACGAGAAACGAGGAGGTTCGAGTACGTGGAAGTACTAAAATTTTGAAGGTTAGATAGGTTAATGGTATGAAATAAAATGGTCTGTATATAAATTTTTTTTTTAACACAACTCTCCTTGGTTTATTGTTTGAGAGTTTAGGCTTCCAACTAAGAAATTCAAGGTTGGAGTCCATGTGTATGCGTTGTATGTGTGAGTTTGCCTTAAATGGCCTAAATGTCCCAAAAAAAAAATTTCTTTTTTATTTTTTAATGAAGGAGCTTGGGTTTGGGATAAAGTTTTTTTTTTTTTTTTTTGGAAAAATTAGGGGCATTATCTAATTCATTAATCAAGAAATGACATAACATTGTAAGATATTACACAATAAGAGAAAAGATAGTGTGAGTGCCGGCAATCCAAAATAGTCAAAAAGCCCACTAACCACAAGTTAATGAAAAATTATAACCGAAATAAATAGATAACAACAAATTAGCCAAAACATGAGAGCACAAAAGCAAAGAAAGAGAAACCTAAATTCATGAGTCCCACAGATGCCATGAATCAGGGAAAATTAAAAGAACCATGAGGATGAAGAAGCTTAATGGTCATACTCCTCTAATTGTCGAATGACTTACAAGGTGAGGAGGTCTGGAGATTAAGGGATGACCATCATCATCCATGGAATTAGAAATTCCACCAGACCAAAAAAATCATCATGAAGGAAAGGAACAACAACCAAAACCCGTTAAGCAACAGATGACGTGGAGAGCAGAAGCAAGAGAACATATGACCTACCAACGAAAAGTAGCAACAAAACAATATATAGAGCAACATAAATAGAGCAAACTATCTGAGCATTAGGGATTAAGAAAGCCTTTAAGAATATTCACATATTTCCACTTTGAAATCTTCAGGTAAAATGTTTTCTTAATATTGGAACATATAGTAGAGGAGCTCCCAAAATTAGAATTAAACCTTCTATCATTTTTTACTTTCTATACATGATATAAAATGCAGCAAATGATAAGGTAATAAAAGTTTTTAGAATCCTTAGTTTGGCTATATAGCTCATTAACATAGTAAAAAACCTGAAGCAAGTTAGGTCGCAAAAGAAAGTTTCCCAATATGTGAAAAAAATTAGCTAAAATAGAGAAAGAATAATCACACACAAATAGGAAATGAGCAAAATTTTCAAAGTTAGCGCTAAAAAGAGAGCACATAGAATCAACATGAATATTCCTTCTACCTAGTGCTTCAGTAGTTTTTAAGCCCCCTTTCAAAGCCAACCAAGCAAATACCGAGTACCTAAGAGCATGATGTTTATGCCAAACAACATTGAACTAATTGCAAATGGAGTCCTTATAATAATTATTTAGACAACTAAACAAAGTGGGACCATTCATGATAACATGAAGCTCTCCACTTCCATCATGTCGGCTCAAGACAGCAACAGAAAACAGAGCAGCCGCTATAGCAGACTGCAAAAGCAAAGCACTGAAGTATCTCAACCGCTGATGGATACATCAATAGCTTAACTTGATTATTTACTTTTAGTCTTTGATCTGATCTCATTTATGAGATATATATTAACTCTTGTAATGGCTTTCGTTTGTAATGAAGAAAATGAAGTGGTGCTGCTCAAGTTGTGAACATATTTATTGTTCTTCTATGTTCTCTCTTCATTCTAGGTTTTCATAGTTAATGTTATTTCACTGACCATCAACAGAAGATGTAAACATGGTATCAGAGATCCTACCATAAGGTTCTTTTCTTTGCTTATTTATAGAGCTGCTACAGTAAGTTATTTATCATTCAAAATGTCTGTTTCGGCTACTTTGTCTAACTCCTCTTCGGCGGCAGCATCTGCCTACAATCATCTGACGGACACACAAACCCCCTCCTCCCTCAAATTTCTTATGAACAACATTAAACATGTTGTCCATTCTCAACTCACCCCCGATAATCACTCTACCTGGCGAGCTCAGGTTATCAAAGTTTTTCAAGAAAATGGTTTCCTTGGTTTTCTTGATGGCACTGCCACTGCTCCAGCAGAGTATCTTCTAAGTTCCGATCAATCTCATTCAGTTAGTGCATATTTTACACTTTGGCAACTTATAGATCAGAACCTGACAGCAGCTTTGTATTCAGTCATTTCTCCTCCTCTGTTACCTTATGTTCTAAACTTAGAACACACTCATTATGTATGGGTAACTATTGACAAACGGTTGCAATCAATGAACCGTTCACGCATCCTGCAACTTAAGAATGAACTTCATCATTTAACCATGAAATATATGACAATGACTCAATATATTTCTCTGGTTAAATCCAAAGTGGATGCAATCAATGCTGTTGGTAGCAGCATAGATACTGAAGATATAATTTTATACACTCTCAATGGTCTACCAACAACCTACAATGCTTTCAAAACCTCCATTCGGACAAATTTGCAACCACTCAGCTTAGATGATCTGTACTCATTGCTGTGCAATGTGGAAATAAATCTAACTGCGAATGCTTTAAAGGAAACTCAGCTGGTTGATACCGCCGATCCATCTATAGCGCGGCCGAGGCCGAGGCCGAGGCCATTACTCGGATAACAGATCGAGACCGTATAATAAAAGAGGATGCAATACTGGTCGTGCGAATGGAACTTCAAACTGTTCCGTTGAATGCCAAATCCGTCAAAGGCGAGGTCACTCTGCTACATCATGCTGGTATAGAGGTGATTTTTCATATCAGCCACAGCAAAATGCTGCTCTATCTGCTATGTCAAATTCATCAAATTCTGAATGGTACCTGGACACCGGCGCCAGCTCTCACTTAACATCTGATTCTTCTCAACTTTATTCACCACAACCTTACAATGGCACAAATCATATAACTGTTGGGAATGGTCAACATCTACCCATTTCCGCCACAGGTTAAGGAATTTTACCCACACCCACTTGTAAGTTTAAACTTAAGCATCTATACTTTGTTCCTCATCTCACACATAACTTACTTTCCGTTTGATAACTCACCTCTAATAACAATTGTTCTGTTCTCTTTGATTCTAACAGCTTTAAAATAAAGGACTTGAAGAATCACTCCACTCTCCTCCAAGGTCGCTGCCATGACGGATTGTATCCAATCTCTACCGCATTATACACTAAGTCATCTAGTCCTCTCGCGTCTTCTACAGCATCTTCTCTATGGCACAAGCGTCAGGGACATCCAAATTTGACCACTTTGGCAACTCTTCGAGCCATGCATCCCTCTTTAATTATTACTTCAGTGTCTAGTAATTGTATGTCATGTTCTCAATCCAAATGTCATATGTCTACTTTTAATATTTCCACTTCATATGCAACGAAACCTCTTCAACTTATTCACTCAGATGTATGCGGGCCTTCCCCAATACCTTCAATGAATGGATTTCGTTATTATGTTGCTTTTATTGACGACTTCTCTCGTTATACCTGGTTGTTCCCAATGATTCAAAAATCATAAACATTTCAGCATTTTAAACAATTTAAAACAATGGATGAAAAACAATTTCAAACAACCATTCAGGTTTTTAGATATGACTCTAGCACTGAATACACAAATAAAAATTTTCAGCACTTTCTTAGAAACCATGGCATTCAACAACAATTTAGTTGTCCTTACATGCCCCAACAAAATGGCTTAGCTGAGCGTAAGCATCGTCATATTATTGAGACCACTCGCACATTTCTTCTTGATGCAAACTTACCGTACCATTTTTGGGTATATGCTGCTCTCACAGCAGTATATCTAATTAACAGACTTCCATCCCCAATTACCAATTATCGTTCACCATATCATATCCTTTACAATAGAGTGCCAAACTATAAATTCTTGAAAGTTTTTGGTTGTTTATGTTTTCCTCTCCTACCTCCACATAAATTTCACAAACTAGCTCCTAAAGCTATGCAATCAATCTTTCTTGGGTATGCCCCAACTTCAAAAGGATATCTCTGTTTAAATATTCTAACAGGAAAAGTCACTAATTCTGTTAATGTTACCTTTCGAGAAAGAATATTTTCGTTTCAGAATTTTTCTCCAACAACAACTACTTCAACAACACCTCCCAGTCCTAATCCTCCACCTTTGACGCTTGTGCATATTCCATCAACACAACATTCTTCTAATCTTCCTCACAAAACTTCTACAGCAACTCAATCAACCTCCTCCAAATTCACAACACCAAGTATAACTTCTACATCTCTCTCCAGCTCATCCAGCCCGTCCATTACATCACCTCCAATAAAACCACATCATATGACCACTCGTTCTCAAACAGGAAATCTCAAACCACGTTCAATCTTCAACCTTCTTCATGTCACCAATACTCTCCATGATCCAACAAGTTATAGTGATGCGATTAAATATTCATATTGGCTCAATGCGATGTCTGAAGAATTTCAAGCCCTCCAATTACAAGGCACTTGGACACTTGTGCCACATCATTCCTCTTATAATGTGCTAGGCAACAAGTGGTTATTTCGTACCAAACTAAATGATGATGGCACCATTGCTCGTTACAAAGCACAACTTGTGGCTCAAGGTTAATACCAAGAATATGGTCTTGATTACTTCGAAACTTTCAGTCTGGTAGCAAAGTTTTAGATCATTCGTGTATTTCTTACCCGTGCCATAGCAAACGAGTGGAACGTAACCCAGCTTGATGTGTCAAATGCATTTCTACATGGAAAAATTGAAGAAAATGTTTATATGCATCAACCAAAGGGCTTTACAGATTCTATAAATCCTGACTATGTTTGCAAGTTGAACAAAGCTATATATGGCTTGAAACAATCTCCGAGACAGTGGTTTTCAACATTCACTGAATATCTCCTCCAATGGGGTTTTAATTTCAGTCAAGCGGATCCTTCTTTACTCATCTACACATCAAAAACTACTTCAATTTACTTGCTTGTTTATTTACATGATATCCTATTAATGGGAAATGATGAAGCAGCTCTTTCACAATTATTAAATGATTTGCAACAACAGTTTGTGGTCAAAATCCTTAGCAATCTACACACTTTTCTGGGTTTACAAGTAAATCAGTCAGATACCAATATGTTATTACATCAAACTTCCTATGCAAATGCTTTGCTAGACAAAGCAGGCTTGATAGATTTCCATTCCTTGCAAACACCACTTTCTGCTAAAGAACAAAACTCTCCAACTGATGAGAATCCATTCTCGGATCTATATATGTACCGTAGCCTTGCAGGTTCATTATAGTATTTGACCATAACATGGCCTGATCTTTCTTTTGCAGTGAATCAAGTTTGTCAACATATGCACAAACCCCTTAATCATCACTTTCAAATGATGAAACGAATCCTTTGTTACTTAAAAGGCACTATATATGTCGGGCTACCTATACAACTTGGCAACTTCACGTTAACAGCATATGCTGATGCTGACTGGGCCGGCGACAAAATAGACAGGAAGTCTACATCAAGATATTGCGTATTTCTTGGTCGTACTCTTATTTGTTGGAGTGCAAAGAAACAATCAACTATTGCTCGCTCGTCCACAGAAGCAGAGTATCGGGCACTCATTGCGGCTGCAACTGAAATTGTTTGGTTACGTCGTCTATTGCAGGATTTTAAAATTCAATGCAACACTCCTACTCTACTATATTGTGATAATGTTTCAGCTATATCTCTTTCAAATAATCTAATATTTCATGCCCGAATGAAGCATATTGACATTGACCAACATTATATTAGAGAGTGTCTCAAGGCAAAGATTATCACTCTTCATCACATTTCTACAAGTGAACAGACTGCGGATATCTTTACAAAGAGTCTTCCTATCAGCAGATTTCTCCTGCTTCGAAACAAATTAACTCTTTGCACTCGCATGGTTTATTTGCGGGGGACTGTTAAGACAACTAAACAAAGTGGGACCACTCATGATAACATGAAGCTCTCCACTTCCATCCTGTCGGCTCAAGACAACAACAGCAAACAGAGGAGCCGCTCTAGCAAACTGCAAAAGCAAAGCACTGAAGTATCTCAACCGCTGATGAATATATCAATAGCTTAACTTGATTATTTACTTTTAGTCTTTGATCTGTTCTCATTTATGAGATATATATTAACTCTTGTAATGGCTGTCGTTTGTAATAAAGAAAATGAAGTGATGCTACTCAAGTTGCTGAACAGATTTATTGTTCTTCTCTATTCTCTCTTCATTCTCTGTTTTCATAGTTAATGTTATTTCACTGACCATCAACAGAAGATGTAAACAATAATAATCATTGAGATAGGTATTAAAAATACATATTCACTATTGCCCAAATTGAGACACTTAGAAGAAGCATCAGAAATAGGGATATCAAAAATAACATCAGAAATATACCTATCTATAGTATCAGGTAAGTTCCAATTGCTCCCAACAAGGAGGCTAGTAACAAGAGCATTAAGTGGGAATAAGGATATAAAATAGCTCCCAAAATCTAATCCAAAAATACAAGTGCCATTGAGCCAAAGATCCCAGTGAAATGAAACATTGCAAGAAGGGTAATAGTGAAAGTGAATTTATTTTCAACTTTAATAGCAATTGTATAAATACTTGTCTAGAATTTATATGGTTTTGATGGAAGAGGTTTCCCGAGGGAGTAATAATTTGTTCTAAACCAGTGAGCGAGAGGACAATGGTGGTTATAAAACCAACTAATGAAAGAGAAAAGGTAGGCAAAGTGGAGAGCTTTAAAGTCAGGAAGCCCCAATACCCCCAATTTCTTGGGATTGCATGTATTATGTCAAGAAATAAGATGCAACTTCCTAACATTAATATCACCAAAGTGGAGAAACTTAGCACGTATTTCCCCAAACTTTTGTAGCAAGATTGAACCACAAATCCAATAAACAATGGTATTCCAGATTGCATCTCAGAAATTGAAGTCAACTTGCAAAAGAAAGAAATCTTGCCTTCCAACTGGCAAGATGATTAGTAATAGATTGTAATAGGGGTTAAAAATAAGAGAGACAAACTCTCATAGAATAGATAGGGAGCCCCAAGTAAGTCAACTTGGTGCAATGAGATTAGATATTAAGAGCATCACAAATGATTTGAGGTGAAGGGGTGTTAGAGAAAAGGATGAGTGCGCTTTTAGCATGGTTAATATTCAAGCTCTAGAAGCTAGAGAAGGAGTTCAAGACCTCTCTTAAGACATTACAATTTTAGATAGAAGTTTTACCAAACACTAGTAAGTCATCAACATAATGAAGGTGTGAGAGATGAAAACCTTCAAGAGAAAATCCCTTAATGCTATTAGAAGAAATGGGATCATTCAAACATGAGGCATCCATAACAATACAAAACAAGTAGGGGCTAAGAGAGTCGCCCTGTCGCAAACCTGAAGAAGATTTGAAAAACCCTTCTAAACCACCATCTATGTAAATATAGAAGTAGGCATCACTTATGTAGGCCTTGATCCAAGAGATGAAGGTTGGGGAAAATCCTTTTTGAACAATTTTTGTAAGAAGAAAATATCTGGAGACAGTGTCAAAAGACTTACTGGTATTAAATTTAACACAATGGTGCTTCCTTCTAGCTTTTTTATTGAATTCGCCCAGTAAATTAGTAGCGAGGATAACATTATCATTAGATATTCTTTTATGAATGAAGTCCACTTGATTACTGCTAATAATGAAAGACATAATTTTCTTAATTCTAATAGCCAAAATTAAAGAAATAATCTTGCAAAAGACATTTCAAAGAGAGATATATCTGAAGTCAGCTAAATTGTTGGATGAGTAGACATAGAGATACGAGCAAGAGTAAAAACTTTGGCCTTCCTAGGAAGATAACTTTTTGTAAAGAATGATTTTGCAAACCAAAGGCCCCACACTACAGGAAAACCTTGGTAACCGACAGAATTTTTAGAAGAATTATATTCATCGGTAGAAGCAGTGATGCAACCAGCGGATTCTCCGCTGGTAACTTAGTGGGTTTTTCAGTGGATAAATCATCAAAAAAAATTTGAAAAAAAAAACTACCAGAAAATCTGTCAGTTTTCACAAAAGCAGCGATAACTTCTGGCTGAAAAATGTGTAGAAAATTATCGGTGGATCTTCCGGCAGATTTTTCACCGGCTTACTTAAACTCGATGAAATATTTCTGACAGAAATTCTGCCGGAAAAGACCCTATTTGCCTTTCACTGTCATCTTCCTTCTCATTTCACTCCTCATTTTCTTCGCTCATGCTCGTGTCTGTCGCCTACAACCAAACGCCGCCTCCATCGCCTTTGTGTATGCCACTTTGTCGCCGCCTCAGACATCAAAATTCCTTTGTAAGTTAATATGCAACATTTATTTTTTCTATGATCATGGATGTTCTTGGTAGACATTTGCATGATATTTTACCATGGTGTATGCATTTTGTTGATGATATTCTTCTTGTTGATAAGACTAGATAAGGAGTTCATGGTGAAATAGATGTGGATACTATTAGTAGAATTCAAGCTGGATGGTAAAAATGTATGAATGTGTTTGTGTTATTATATGATAGAAAGTTCCCCTCAAACATGGGAGAAATTCTATAAGAGGTGTGGCTTTACTAGAGATATGGCATTGGGTTTATTGTGTGTTAGAAAATTCCCCTCAAACTTAGTGGAGGGATGGGTTGGCCTCATGAGTGGATTTACTCATAGAGACAAGATACAAAATAAGCATATATGTGAAAAGGTTAGAGAATCTCCTATGAGTATTGAGCTAAGTCTTAGATTCTTCAAAAAAAAAAAATCTTCTGAGAAAATGTTATGGTCTTAAGTTAAATGCTGCTATATGGATGCTTTGGGTTTTGAGTTTTAGTTTATAAGAAAAAACTTCTTCATGTTTTATGCAGGGATTTTCTTCCAGAATTTGCACTCATATAATATTAGCATGTTGTGATTCCCATGAATGATTATTCTACATTTTTCTATGTGTTGAACTTTGTTGAGCGCACTAGCGGAGCCAGAAATTTTATTCAGGGGGGGCCTAAATTAAAATAGTTATGTTTGTCGTCGTTCCTTACTGGAGGCAAGAGGAGATGTAAGATCAAAATTAAAAATGCAAATATCATGACTCTTAGAACTTAGAAAACATAAATATCTGTCACGGGCGGTCTCCGTTTGGGGGCGAGAGAGGAGGGAAAGGGAAAATGAAAGTCATGCTAGAGGTCATGAGTCGCAAGTCGTGAGAGATGAGCAAATGAGAAAATGAAGAAGGCCATTTGGGTCGAGGGCTAAAATTTACTCGATATTCTTTAAAATATTTTCGTTTTAGCTAATTTAAGTGAGTTTTAAATTCAATCATTTTAATACAATTTCGGCTAAAATTTACTTGATAGACTTTAAAATAAAGTTTCAAATAAATTAAAAGATTTCAACTAAAACTTCTATAATTTTTTTAAAGAGATTTTAATAAAAATATAATAATAAAGGAAATATATTAATTGTAGAGGACAACACATTTTAAAATATATCTAAATGAACATATAGAAGGAGGGTGGAGTTAACTTCAAAAAAAAAAATATGGTGGATGGCCAAATTCCTTTTGCTTGATGGTTAAATTTACATTTTAATATTTATGCTTTCTCAAGGTCGGTCCCTTTAGTCCGCCCATCCTCTCATTAATGTGATAATTGGTGACATTATTTATAAAAAAAAAAGAGAGATTCTATGAATCCAAGATTGTTACTTTATTATTTGGTTAGATCTTACAATGAACAGAGAAAATAAAATTTGAGTCTGTTGTTATCTTCTCTATTATTTGGAAAGATTCAAAATAAAACTTGCTTGAATCTGACTCAAATTTCGCATCCAAGCAACCATGGTTTTGATTAGTTATGCTTTCACCTCCATATACGTATATAATTGGCTTAGGTTCAAATATTATCATTCTTATGAGGCTTTACCATATTTTGTTCAATTAGTTAACACATTTTCTATACTACAACAACAACATCAAGCCTTTATCCCATATGTGGGATCGGCTACATGAATCCTTTTTCTCCATTGTGTCCTATTAAAGGTCAAATTCTCATTTAAATCTAATAAAGAAAGGTCATTTAAAAAAAATAAATGAATTCTAATATTCATTCCTCGATAAAATTCATGGCCTTCAAAAAAATTTAGTTTGTATTAAAAAAAATGATGATGAAATTACTTTTTTGGTATTTCTTGTTTATGTCAATATACTACGTTGGAGCACTTGTTGATAGAATATCTTCATACATTCGAGTATTTGACAAGCCACATGCTTTATGTTGGATGATCGCATTGTTAAGTTTTAGTTGTTTCTTTTTTTTTTTTTAGTATCTCTCTCTCGACGACTTCGGTGGCAATGAATGTGATGGCAATGATTAAATTATAACTAATGAGAGTGAGTTGAAGTTAGAGGAAGTAGATTTAAATATAGATAAATGTTTTGAGGAATTTGAAAATGTTTCATCATATGAAAGTGAATAAATAAATGATGAGTAAACAAAAGGTAAATGTATTTAATGCTTTTTGATAATAAATTATGAATCAATGATTTATATTAACAATATGATTTATTTTTAATAGCAAAGTAATATTTACTTTAGTTATTTTATTATTGTTATACTTCAATTATTTTATTGTTCTTCTATTTCATATTTAATATTTGTTATAATTTATATTGCTAATATTTCTTCAATATTTTTTGCAGATGGCTTCAGGTGTTGAGCCTCACCTATAGTGTCAATATTTGACACGACCCAAAAACCCGATCAGAACCCAATCGAAAAATTATAACTTAGGGTCAACCCATTTGGGAAATGGGTCGATTTCTAGATTCTGACCCATTTGTAAAATCGTGTAAAGATTAGGTTTACCCGGAAACTCAAAACCCACCAGGAGTGACCCGAAAATATCACGCTTGTTGGCCTTATCCTGTAACCATGTTTGGTCGAGTCGTCTCTTTTGCATCATCCCATGGCCACCTGACCAGTACTGTCAGCTATTGCTTTATCGCAGGCTCACAGTTGGCTTTACCGTTGTGTCTGGTTAAGTTATTCAAAACTCAACATCATCTCGTTTGTGTGCTTCCATAATCAAGGTATGTTCTGGTGTCATCCCATCCTATAGAGATGGTGAATGCGCACTCGGTCTGGTCAAGTCATTTCATCATTAATATCCCTTGCGTATTCCTATAGCGGTATAGCCACAGGCGAGAGTCGAGATGCCAAAATTTCTCCCGTAGGTGGACTGGTGAATACTCAACTAGGGTTTCATGTTGGGTCAGTTCAACCTGAAAACCTGATGGGTTAGGTTCGGTTTACATTTTCTGACCCATCTGCGAAAATAGGTCAGGTTTTGGTCATGTCAAATAGTACCGAGTTAGTGTTGGGATCGATTTGAACCTGACCCGTAAACTAATTTTGATACCACTTCGGGTCATTTTAGCCATCAAACCAATTTCAAATGTTGTTTAAATATATGTCACACTATTCTTATCTCAGTTTTGTAAAATATGGAGATTTCTTGAATTTTCTAGTTAAATTTCTATTTCCACTATCAAAAAATAAGAATAACTTTGTACTGATAATATTTTCACCACGTAACTTCTTATATGTTATGTAGATTGAGATTCTAAACATTTTAAGTATTTTTAGGAAGTTTTATATTGGGGGGTTTTTGGAAATTATGCATTTTTATTGAATATAGAATAATCTAGATCCCAAAAATAGTATTGTATTTTGTTTAAAGTCTCAAAATTATGTTTTACACAATCTGTAATAATTTGGTTATATTTTAAAATTATAAATTTTTACTCAGTAAGAATTTATATTACCGACTATCTATGATGCACGAACATGGACACGTCGACATGGACACGGGCCATCTTTTTTTGAAAATATAGGACACGTGTACGACATAGACATGATATTACAATTTTTTATATGGTGTATATAAATTATTGCAACATCATACTATAAATGACAAACAATAATAATTATCATGATAACTTGCATAGCTTATAATATATAATATTTTGTATAAAATGTTTTGTACAACCACAAAATAATAAGCAAAAAATTATTTAGTACAACATAAAACTTCAACTACTCAGTAGAGGGAATAAAAAGATTAGCTTCAGAAGTTTGCCTTTGGTCTTCAATATCATTATTATTGAATATCATTACTTCAAACTCTGGTTCATTAAGAGAAAGATTTGCAATCTCCAATATTCCCATATAATCAAGGGACTCGAACCCATCTCCAACAACATCCTACATCTTATTATCACTTATCATATAAAGTGTGGTTTTCTTTGATAGAAGATGAAGATTTGTGTGCACATAAACTAAATCTTCAGCCTATTATGGGGTAATTTTGTTTCTCTTTATCGATTGAATAAATGAGTATGTGTTCCAATTTCTCTCACAATAAGAGGAGGAAGAAACTTGAGCAATAAGTTTTATTGTTGTTATTTAAAGTAGTGGCACTAAAGCTCTATAAATCAACCATCACATCTTTGGATCCATCCTCCAGCTATTAACAAAAGATTCTTGATCACTAAAATTCCTTAAATATCTTAAGAATTTTGCAAGTTCTATATTAATCATTCTTCTCTCATCCTCATTCTGGAAATGACATTTTAAATATATCTTTCTCGTATTTGAAACTTCTAAATCTTTTTTATGGTGAGATATTTTGAGGGTCTTCTTGAAGCTATTATTTACTTGAATATCTTAAAAAATATAAAGAAAGTAAAATTATTAATTTATTAGCCAAGAAATTAAAAACTAATTTAAAAGAAATTATCAAATTTACCTTGGACTTAATGAGTGAGCCAAATAATATAATGAAGATGTGTGTTACTGTTGATCCACCTATCCTTAAGAATAGTATAAACCATGCTCTAAAACTTGAGTCTTGATCATGTGCCTTTCTTTTATGTTTTTATATAATTCCGTTCATTTTACTTAACATAGAGTCTCATATCTCATAAATCAAATGTAGGCATGATTTATCTGTGTATGCCTCTCTCAACATATCTTAAATTAGATCAATAAAAGCCAAAATATAATCTAGGTCATCCCACCACAAATCATGTAAGATCTTTTCTTTTATGTATTTGCCTTCCCAATATTATCTTCTTGATAGCAAGACCACTTCTCACTAATCACCATGGATTAAAAAGTATTTTTGATTTGTTTGAATCTCCGCAACATGATAATTACAGAGTCAAAATGAGTTTATGCAATAGTTAACATTCTCAAATGTGAGTAGTCATTAAAGATTGATAGTCTCATTAAGCGGTTCATAATGAAATTTCTAATCAAAATAGTGTCACCTGCAACTACTATTAATCAATGACATTTAGTATAGATTATTTCATCAACCTTTGTATTTTTGTCTACATAAATATTTTTTAGAGTAAAATTTAAAGTATACACAACACATGGAGTCCAAAAGATATTAAGATATGATTGCTCCACTAATAATTTTACAACTATACATACTAGTGCATTATCAGTGATAATCTACTTAATATTTGATGACCTAATAATCATAGTAATCTCTTTAATCAAATTGGAAATGAAATATTTATCCTTATATTTCACTTCAAAATTCACAGCTTTATTGGTGATTGGATAATTTTGTAATAATCATGAAATTGATGAATGATCTTCTTTGAGGATTAGTCTAACTATTACACACCAAATTGACTCCTTTTTCTTTCCACACTCTATCTATAGGTTTAAGTAATGTCTTAATATTTGCTCTCTTCCTCTTCAATTATTTTGATCTTATTGCATTGTACCCAAGTGGAACAAAACTTATATGATTATTATTGCATGTAAAAGTAAATTCATTCTTATAATAAAGATTCCTTGCAAGGTTAAAAGAAAGTCCAACTAAAAAAATAACCTTGTAATTTCACCATCAAGTTGCTCTCACGATTGCATAATAAAAGCCTTCTCTAAAGAACTACTAGCAACTCAATTTTTTTTCTTAGATTCATATCCTTTGCTCTTAAATGAACCAACATGATAAAATCTAATAGAAGAGGAAGCTATGTGAGATGAACCATGAATAGATGACAAAGTTACCTCTTTGGGAAGTGCCCTTTTGATCCTTGATTCAGCTTCATCAACCTATATGTTCAATTCTATCAACTACGAAGTAGTAATATTATGACACATTTTAATTCCATTCTCACCAATCTTAAGTAGATGTGCCTTCACCCTAGAATATGTTCCTTTGTAGGTGACACCATAGTAATTGCATTTGAATGACATATTTTCTCCACATTCAAAAGTTTTTCCTAACTTTATAACATGATTCCAAAAGAGCTTATTAGCTTCTATAGAAGGCTATGTTGAACCTTCATCACTTACTGCCCCAACACCATTAGAACTCATTTTTCTTTTAAAAAAACTGATGGAATGGAAGAAATAAAGTCTTATCAGATTGGACGACATATTGTAAGACATTTAAAGGTCACCCACTTGAGAATAAGAATTCACGATAATCATATAAAACATAATCCTTAGGCAGCCATATGCAAAGAAATATGTTGACATTGAACTTAGCTTCAATCCAAAATAGAGAACTTATATGCATAATTGAATATTAAGATTGCCCCTTTTAAATTTCCCTTTTAAATTTCCTCTTTCTTCTCTCCTTCCCCTACTTGTAAGCCTTCTCCCTCACCACTCCCATAATCAATCCCTCTCCCTTTTCCTAAAAAAATCATCTCATTCTCATCTTGATCGATCTATTTTACTTCCATAAGCATAGTAACAACCTCCCTAATTTGGAACTCTTGCTTTTATGTAGTATAATGCTTAAGTCTATGATTTCAAATACAACTAAAAAGATGTTATGAATGTAAAACAAATAAAAAATTAAATGCTCACTTATTTAAACCCTCAAATATATAAAAATCCACATTCAACAGGCACAAACAAATTTAAATTAGAAACATAAAACTTTATAAATATGAAATTTCATAAGTAAATATAAGAAGATCTTTAAAAAAATATAGATCTTGAAAAAATAAAGAACTTGAATTTATATCGGGCTTCACTCATTTGGCTCACTTCGTTCTTCCTCTTCTACTTTAAAAAAGTATAGGCAACCATCAAAACACTTTGATGCCTGGTGCTTGCAAAAATGGCGAAGACAAATGACTGAACAAGTCAAATCACAAATGTCTACACGCCAAAATGAATAGAGGATGAGAAAGCTACTTTAATAAAACTTAACGGGCTTCAAATCAAAATGTCAAGTTTAGGGTTGGACTCACATCGGTTAGCCTAACCTCATCATATAAATGATGAATGATCAAACCTTCCCTAAACATTGTGTGCTTGGTTGGCCTCGCTTCATCGTAGAAATAACGAAGGGTTAAAATGGATGAATGGGGTAAATGAAGAAGATGAGGGAATGGGAATATGTCAAGCTTCAATTGAACATCACCTCACTTGATTGGCTCTCCTCACTAACCTACTCATGTAAAGGAAAATAACAAGACGAGTTAATGAGTATGCTAAGACGAGAGAGATAGACCAAGAAAATGAAAGCTTAAAGCTCTCTATACGGGACATATATACCAGATATAAACATTTATTTGATTAAAAGATTATTAAAATATAAACATGTTGTAATTTAAATAAATTTAACTATTAAATATTAGGACACACATGCCTATTTTAATTTAATTAAAATTTTAATCTAATACAGTTCTGCGTGTCTGATACGTGTCCAAACTATATCAGGTGCGTGTCCTTGTCCGACATGTGTTTGACACTACCTTCCCTTTTATGAAGGAGTGTCAGTGCATCAGAGCCTACCATTACATAAAACTGTATAATTCTATTATGAGCTCAATTATACTATAATTGCTACCATTTGATGAAATATATATTTATATGTTTGCATTATGTGTAATTTGGCTTGAATTAAAATTTTTTAGAGAAATTATTTGAAAAGTGCAAAATATTATTATTATAATCAAGCATGTTCTAGTGGTAAAATTTTATGTTCTGGAGCCTACTGGCATATTATAGTGCTATAAGCTCATTGAGAGTCATAAGAGGCCATAATCCTTTGAGAGTCTATCTAGGATAAAAAAAATCTATTATATTCTATTATGTGAATTAGATTATATATAAAATTTAGTTTAATATTAGTATTTACATCTTTGGATAATTATAATTATTTTATTACTCTACTTTGCACAATGAATTATTATATTATTGTTTTAGCTCACTATGATTTGAAATTCTATTTTTAGAGTCAGGGAAAGGGAATGATCCTATTGATTAGTAGTTAAGGATTTAATTAAGTCTATATTGGTATTCTTCTTTGATTTCACACAATCATTGCTAGCTTTTTCTATGTTTTGCTTTACTCTCTACTCTATAGTTGTGTATTATAATGTAATTATTTTATACACATTTTGATGATGAAATAAAAGAGTTTGTTTTAGTACTTTGGATGTTTTTAGTAGCTATATAGTTTATTATTTATTTTAAAATTTTATTAGAAGATAGGAAGAAAAGCTAAATATTTTCTAAAACTAGATCTTGAGATTAGCTTGTCATAACTCAACATGTTAAATTCTATCCCATTAGTGAGTTTTATAGAGTTGTATTATAATAACCTTTTATGGTATCAGGGTTATAGTTTTAGAAATGTGTTGTAAAATATAGCTATAGAAAATTGATCTGTAAGTCAAGTGGGATAGTTTTTATTCTATCTAGTTATTCATTTTTAATTATTTTCATTTGCATATATGATCACTTACATATTCTAAGTGATTATGAATCTGCATGACCCAGATATGATATATGGACAGAGTATCAGTTAGGCAACTCCTGTATATAGTATTGCTTTGATAGTTAATTATGATATAATTTTATAGTTTGCTAGGCTGATAGCCTAGTTGATGGGTGAAACACAAAATAGAGTCCCTATTGTTAGATTTGATGAGTTAGACTGACATTTATAGATATTTCTTAGATTAAGGCACCTGAGGTTGTAGGGTGCTATTGAGTATATGATAATCAAGCACTGGTTGAGGAGTCTAGAAAAGATATTTGACGATATGAAATATCTTTCTAAGAGAAATGTATCGTTGGTAATTTTTATTGGATAGGGTGGAAGTACGCTAGTGGCTGGGCCAACAGGAGAAGAAATTATAGGGGAGATTGAATTCTCTAATTAACTGGGGGGGATTTTTCTGATATATTTTAAGATTGGTTCGCAACACCTTCTGTTGGATAGAAGATATAAAAGACCTTTCTAAAACCACTTTAGGGGAGTAGGATAATTATGTAGTATGAGGTAGAGTTTACAGCCTTGGCCAGATACACTCGCTAGTTGGTTAGCACTTCCATAGAGATGTTACAGAATTCTGAGGAGACTTCGATATAATTTGAGATAGCCTGGTTTATATTTTGAACTATTTTGAATGTGTTTGAAAGTGATATGTGTGTATGGAAAATATTTGTATGTGTTTTGGAGTGAGTTCCAGAGGTTTGAATGCATTTTAGAGAAATATGAAAATTTTCTCTAAGTTGTCACAATGAGGGTGTTCTGAAGCCTAGGTGTTGCGCTGGCTGGTGCTTAGGTGCTAAGTAGTGGCGCCCTAGCATTATGCTCTCAGATTTCTAAAAAATAAACTTGCCCCGCAGTGCTGGATGGTGGCGCAGTAAAGCTAAGTTATTATTTGCACTTTAATATATTTTAAATTTTATTATTCTAGTCATTAGAGCTTTCAGCAGCCGGGGCTAGAAAGGGGAAAAGGTTTTCAAGGGTAAATAAAGAATTTTGAGCTATTTCAAGTCATTTTAAGCCATCAACCAAATCCAAAAAGTTATCCAGAACGAGATAGGTCACACTATGTCTATCTCAGTTTTAAAAAATATAAAGATTTCTCAAATTTTCTAATTAAATTTCTATTTTCACTATAAAAAAATAAGGATAACTTTGCACTTGTAAAATTTTCACAGTGTAACTTTTTATATGTTATAGATATTGAGATTTTGAATATTTTGAATATTTTTCTAAATTTTATAATGGGAGTTTTGAAATTTGTGTCATTTTTATTAAATAAAAGATAATATGGATTGCAAAAATAATGTTGTTGTATGATTAAAGTCTTGGAATGTTGTTTTACATAATCTCTTATAATTTAGTTTTATTTGGAAATTATGAATTCTTACTCAGTAAAAATTTCTATTATATACCATTATAGAAAACTAAGCAATCTTGATATAAGCTCAATGTTTATTTAATTTCTATAATGTAATGAAACTTGTGTTCATGTTAATGACATGTGTGCTTTATTGGTTAAGTTGAAAAGTTTTTTGAGAAATTATTATGAAAAGAGCAAGATATTATGGTGCTTAATCGATATGTTATGGTGGCTAGAAAGACATTTTTTGGTGCTAATGGGGATATTCGAGTGCAATAAGTACAAAAGGGAGTCATAAGGGGGTAGAATTTTTGAGATTTTGTCTGGGATTGGAGAACTCTATTATGTTTTATTATATGATGTGAATTTCAATTCATTTGACTGCTCAATAGTATTACTTGAATCTTTGGATAACTACTATGCTCACTTTTCCTTAGCATTGCAAATTATTATATTGCATTAAAATTTTCTAAAAAATATTTATTTAATTTTTTTTTTGAAAATTTAGATTGGTGTTTGTGGCTTGCTGATAGGGGCTTGTGTTCAGGCAAAGATTTGACTTGCTGCTTTAAATGATGCTTAGACTTTCTTTAATATAAAATTAAAGAAAGTCCACTAATATATGCAAATATATATGCTGAATCAAATAGTAAAGTGATAGAGTAGAGTGTCGATCCTAAGAAAAAGTATTATGCTTAATTCTAATTATTCTAATATTGTTTATTTTAAATGCATAATTTATCCTACTAAAAGAATTTTTTTTTATCACTAAAAGAAAAAAAAACTTGCTAAGAGATTTTGATACTTATAAAAATAAAGTTTTTTGAACTAATAATTATAAATAATATAGTTTTCCTGATGAGACTCTTAGTTTTTAGATGTGGATAAGAGCATGTGCATCATTAGATCTATATCAAACTTGTAGAGGTGAAAAGAAATGTTTATTGTCGTCATATAGTTTTACTATCTCCATAGAACCTAGAATATTCAAACACCCTATGTTTTGGTATACCAATATTCCTTTTCAATACTCCTAATTATTCTAGAATTCCTCTATCAAGATTATACATCACACTAAATATTAATTATACCCATGGTCATTGTACGCATTAAATGAAGAATGAGAGATATTAAAAACATCTATGAATTCATTAAAGACATAAGATTTTACATTATTAATTTCTATGCTTTTTACATCATCAGCACAAAATTATAGAATTAGTCAGACATAGAAGAAACAACAAGCAAACCCATTTTCATTTCATCCATTAAAAGAAAGAATACAATAGAAATAATATGAAATTTGTCAAATGGAAGGATCAAATGAGCTTCTCCACACTCCTTCCTCTCCCAACCACATAGTTGCTTATACAAACAAGCTACAACCTTTACAATGAATGTATCTTGCACTTTTTTAGTCTCCCTTAGACTTTACTTTAAAGCGAATTAAAGAAACACACTAAGAATTACTTAATTTTATGAGGCTTTGGTGTTGAGGTGCTGAATTTAGGCGCAATAGTGCTATATAACACTTCACGACATCGCTTGAAATAAGAGAATTCAATGCTATAATGTCTGACTATGGCACCGAGGTGCTGTGAAAGCGTACGCTGCGGCGCTTATGTAATGACACCGCAACACTATTCAGTTATTGTATAGTTCTTTCTTTTCCTGTACGTTTCCTACACAAGCACCATTAAAATAATACAGTTTCACTGAATTTAAACACAATAAATAATACATAATTTACACATAAAAATTAACCTATCTTAAGCTCTTGCTTGTCCTCAAGCAATGGTAAAAATCATATATTGATCATTTAATACCCAAAGTAAAAAATTAAAATTTTTGAATAATTAAAATATAAGATAATACATCATCCATAAGTAATTTGAAATAAATAAAATTATAATTCTAATTTAGAAAGTCATAACAATTATCCCAACTAGTCACTCTTATTATTGCTTGATTTGAATTTATCCATTATGTATGTAAGTGTAAAATTGACTTTTTAATATATAAATTAATAATTTAACTTAGGGCTTAGTTGTGTTTATAGTTAAAAATGAAGTTCATTAGTGCACCATCATATGTACAAGCTCACTTATCATATCTGATTTAATTTTTAAGTATTAAGATGCATTTAAACCTTAAAGCTTTAACTTATACCAATTTTAAATGTACTATTTTTCTTCTTTTTTCGCATATCTCTTTTAGAATTTTTCATAAATTTTATTCTTCAATTTTTTTTTAGAACATATTTAATGATTTTGAATATTAGTTTTGCTTTTATCCTCCTCTTGTAATCTTAAATTAATTTAATGTAAAGATTCAATTAAATCACTACTTCCATTTTCAATTTTACTATAATTTTTTATTTAAGCTACCCAAATCTTTTCCTTAAAAATTATTTATTTATTTTTCAATTTAGTGGTTAATGTATTAGTATATAAATTCTAAATTTAAATCAAGTCAATAGCTTAAGTGATCAATATTAGTTAATTCTTAAGCATTTTAAATTTTGATTTATTATGCATTGTTTATTCAAACTATCATGTGAGGTTTTATTATTATCTTAATTTTACATAATTTTCAATTATCATTTTTATTTTAGCTAAATAAATAATCAAAGTAGAAGTATTTATAGAGGATAGTGTACAAAAGTTTAAGAATAAAGTAATTTAAATAAATATTAATAATAGAACAAGTTGCAAACTAATAGTAAAAAAATATAACTAAACATAAAATAAAAATCATAAAATAAAGATAATACCACACTTAAGAAAAAAGAAAAATAATAATAGAAAAGAACTTCAAATACAAAAGCACAAGTGGGTTGCCTCTCAAGCAGCACTATTGTCACAATTCGACTCGATATGACCTGATATCATACAGGTCATACCATGTTTGATTATGGCAAGACTAATCATAAGATCTGGTTGGAGAAGTACTGAGATAAAAATTTTAATTTATAAACTACCCAAAGCTAATATTAAATGCAATATAAAGCAAAAGTATTGAATCTCAACATGACTTTCTATATATCATCCAAAATTATATAATTTAAAGGCTATCTACAATAACACTTGGTAACAGAGAGAATAACAAAAAAAATGTTTAGTCTACAAAAATTAAAACTAATCAAAATATACCTACAACACATATTTGAGCATATCATCCAAACTACTCAGCTCGCTCCTTACTCCTCAACAGGTTTGAAAATAAAAACAAAAGTAGAGATGAGCTAATGTGACTTAGTAGGCTATCGTAACCTAAATAAAAATTCAACAAATAAAATTAGAAGAATTTTGAACTGAATCATCTACTGAAATTGAATTAAATATAATTAAATAAACAAAAAATTAATTGAATTATAAACAAACCTTCGCAATGATTTTCATAATAACTTTCTTAAGCCCAAATTTTCATATATTTACCAAAATCCCACCTCGGCACCCTCTGGCACCAACATAACAAAATCCCACATCGGTCACCCATTGACGGCGGCATAACATAATATAAAGGTCGCCCATTGGGGCTGGCATAACATAACATTACAAGATAAAACATTGCATCACAATACTTCACATCTCAATTTTTTTCAAATTTTTCAATGCATTTCAATAATTAAAGCATAATTAGACTGAATTCAAAAATTGACAAAATGTTATAACTGTAGATAATAGAAATACTAGTGAGTAGCAATTCATAATTTCAAAACATAACTAAATTAGTAGTGCTTGTATAAAACATCATTTTAAAGATTTAATTGAATCGATTTAGATGTCAAAATAATTTTTTTGAGTAAAAAAATGTTGCTTTTTTAAAATCACCCAATAAAAAAATTGTAGAATATACTCAAAATATTCATAATCTCAATCGCTATAATATATAAAAAGTTATGCAGTAAAAGTTTTATCAAAACAAGTTATCCTCAATTTTTGTTAAATAAAAAATCAAATTTTGATAAAAAAATACCAAATATATTAAATTATTGAAAAATTAAATAGGCAAAAAGTAAACTATCTCGAGATGAGTAAATTTCTCAACCGGGCCAACCGACAAAAATCGTTCTATGACTGCTAAACCCTAGCTTTCTTCTTTCTCACTCCTCTCTTTTCTCTGTAATTCTTCAAAATGTTTCTCTATTAAAAAAATTAAATGGCATTTAATAAATTTTATAATGGGATTTTTATATAAAATAAGAATATAATAGTAACATTATAAATATATTATAATAAATTTTCATTATAAAATTCATAGAATTTTTTTTTAGGGATTCCAAAAATTATAGAAAATTATTCATAAAATAGCCCATTGTATTTAGAAAATTGTGTGAAATTGACTTGTAAAACGGATAACTGACAGTCCCAAAACGCCCACTTGTCATGATAGGTGCCAATTTCATTAGGAATGTCACGAGTGATAAAAAATTGTGAAAAAAATTAGTGAAACTAAAACACAATGATAGATATATTATGGTGAATACATTTTATGATTTGGACTTATGATAACTCCTGAATAAATTCTTTACTATTATAGGTAGAAATATGTATTTTAAAATTTTGAGTTATAATAACTAAGTTTATAGTCTTAATCTAGACTTGCCTAAATTTATCAATTTGGCTGGGTTGTATCATGACCACTCCTCAAGTGCTTTAATACTAGGATCTTTTCCTTTTTCCTTAGGATTAATTTCATTATTATTAGAGAATAATTTAAGGGCTCAACTACTAAAAGGGATTTCAAATTGTCCTTATTGATTTTCCAAACTTTTTATTGAAGCAGCTTGACTTTATAATTAAGTTCTCAATTGAATCACCACCTCATCCAAATGTTTCTTCTTATTCCCAAATTGATTATTTTGATTAAATTATGGGAATAAGAAGGTATAGGATTCACTATAGGTTACTGAGGATTATTATTTTTTTTCTTGATTAGAAAGACCTACATTCCACTAATTATTACCATTAACATTATTTGACCAACTAAAATTAGGGTGGTTCCTCTAACCTGAGGTGTATGTATTGAAATAGAGATTATTTTGCCTTCCAACTAAATTCAAAATTTTAATTCCTATAGTACTAATATAATCAATATAATTTTTATTATGCTCCTCCAATTACATTGATGGTCTAGATCCTAATGTAACTCCTATAGTATCAAATTTCTTTGAAATTGCAACTACATGAGCAGTAAGAATTGACAAAACATATGATTTATAACTTCAATCACTCTCTTAGGATTTACCATATCAGCAGGTCACTAGAAATTATTTATTGACATTTTCTATATTAGTTTATATGCTTCCTCAAATGACTTAGATATTAATGATCCTCAAGCTGCAGCACCTATGATTGATCTAAGGGATCTTAATAATCATTATAAAATTTTAAATAAACAACCAATCGAGTAAAGCATGGTGAGAGCATTTCCTAAGCACTTCCTTAAATCTCTAACAACTTTCATAAATTGATTATCCTTCAAACTGGGAAAAAGATGTGATATCATTTTTAAGTATTGCAATCTTTGAAGGTGGGAAATACTTGGCTAGATATTTTTATGTCAACTCATTCCAAATGGTTATTGAACCTTTAGGCAAAGAATTCAAAAGCATCTTAGCTTATTTCTTAGAGAAATTGTAAATAATCTAAGTATAATAGCATTATCACTGATGACATTATACTTAAATATTCTATAAATTTCTAAGAAATTATCTAACTATAAATTATGATCTTCAATAGGATTTCCCACTGACTAAGAAATTTGAACCATGTGAATTATGACAGATTTTAATTCAAAGTTGTTAGCCTAGGTAGTAGATTTATTGATACTTTGATGGATTCCTTCTACTATAGGGTTAGCGTATTCTTTAAGAGATCTCGAATGGTCCTGGTCTTATACTAGGTCAGACATTTTTAAAATCTTCTTATTTTTCTAATTTTAGAAAAAGGTTTTTCTATCTCTGGTTTAAATAACAAGGGCTCCTTACTTTATCTTCAAAGCATACAATAATGAAGAATCAACTAAAAAAATAAAAAATATACTAAATAATTAATAAAATATTTTATTTGTCTTTTTTTCAATATTTTATCAAATAAAATGAAAATAAAGATATATGATATAAGTTGGTCTAATTATGCAATTATTCAATTATATAGTTAAAATTGCAATATGCATGTTACTTCCCTGGTAATGACACCAACAGCTTAATGGGGTCTTATATTTTGGCTAAGATGTGACTTGCTAATTTGAATTATGCTTAGATTTTTTTTAATATAAAACTAATGAAATCCCACTAATATATGCAAGTGTATATATAAAATCAAGTAATCAAGTGCTATAGTAGAGTGACAATCCCATGAGAAAGTATTTTTCTTAATTGAAATTACACTAGTACTATTTAATTCAAATGCATAATTTATCCTACTAAAATTAAAAATGGTATTTTTTTGAGTTTTTTGTCGCTACAAGGAAAAAATGCTAAGAGATTTTATATTATAGAAATAAAGTATTTTGGTCGAATGATTATAAATAACATAATTTTACTGATGAGACTCTTAGCTTTTATATGTGCATCAAAGCATGTGTATCCTTAGATCTCTATCGAGCTTGTATGGATAAAAAAAAAGGTTTATGGCCTTCCTATATTTTATTGTCTTCATAAAACATAAAATATTTAAACATCCTATATCTAGGCATGTCAATATTCTATTTTAATACTCCTAATTATTCCAATATTCCTCCATCAAGGCTATACTTCACACTAAATATTAACTACAAATATGAACATTGTATACATTAAATGAAGAACGAGAGATATTGATAACATCTATGAACTCATTAAAGGCATAAGAGTTAACATTAATACTTGTTATATATTTTCCATCATCAACCAAAAACTGGAGAACTTGCTAGACATGGAAGGTATGAAGAAGCAAACTCATTTTTATTTCATCCATTAAAAGATAGAATACAAGAGAAGTAGTAATAAAATTATCATCAAGAAAAATCAAATAATATTATCCACACTCCTTCTTCCTCCAACTATAGAGTTACTTAAGCAAATAGGCTAAGCTCTCCATAATGAAAGTATCTTGCACTTCCTTAGCCTCCCTCAAACTTTACTCTAAGGGAGCACTAAAGAAACATATTAAGAATTACAAAATTTTTACTTAAGTGATAGAAATCTCTAAATAACAGAACTAAAAAACTATTCATAATAAGTACATGGATCGGCATTAAGCATCGCAGCACTCGACAAGGTGGAGCAATGGCAGCATAAAATAAACTAGCACCTCAACAAGAGGTATCATAGTTGCATAACATGAATTAGCACCTTGGAACAATAATGATGGCTCCATTGTCCTGGCATGATTAATGATAAAAATAACACATATTTTAGGTATGTTGGCGCATCTCCTTGCATTAGAAACAACTCCACCACGATGCTCCAAAGTTTGGCTATTACAACACTGAAATATTATTTTCAGCATTGAGGAATTGTAAGGCTTAGTTCTTTAGCACTCATTTTCCTAAAGCTTTAATGCTAAGGTGCTAAATTTGGGTGCAATAGTGCTCTGTAATGCTATGACACTGGCCTGAGTGTCACCTCGGTACTATAAATTAAATAATTTTGTCAAAATTTGGGGCTAGGTTATGTAAAAGCTTACGATGCAGTGCTTATAATGAGGCACCACAGCACTAATCAACACTTATAATTTTTTCCATTTCCCATACATTTCATGCATAATCACTACTAAAACAATATGTTTTCACTGCATTTAAATAAAATAAATAATACACAATTTACACTTAGCACCTACTAAGGTTTTTTAGCTCACTGTGATTTTGCATTGTGATTTCAAGGTCTGCGAAAGGGATGGAGGTTGTTGATTAGTAGTTTTAGGAATCCATTTTGGGTATATAAGTACTTCTTTTATTGATAGCCATGTATTGTGATTGTGTATAAATAGTTGAATATGAAATAAAAATGTTTGTATGGATGAGTTTTGTGCTCCAAGTGTTTTAGTAGCTCAATAGTTTCTTGTTGTTCATCTTGACAGTTTACATTGGAAGATGAAAAAATATGAAAATTTCTATAACCAGATATTGGGATTTATCAATCACAGTTCAACATGATAAGACCTGCCCACCAGTGGGTCTTATCATATTGGAAAAAGTTTTGTATTATGTTTTGAGCTTGGGGTGTACCATCTTTTGCAAATCAATATATGTAGGAGACTTTTCTAAGACAAATTCAATGGAACATAACTATGATGTAGTATGAGGCAGGATTTCCTGCTTTGTCCAGATATTTTTTTCCATTATGAGTCCAGATTTTGGTAGGAGTTGAACTTGAATATTTTAATTTTTGGTTCTTACGCAATCTCTTTGATTAAAAGTAGTCTTTTCTTGCATCTCTTGTACTTCCTCTTCGAATATCTAGTTATATTTTTGAGTGTAGCCTTACTATAATCATCATTTTTAGTTAAATGAAAAGAGGATATGCTCTTTCTTTGGGAAAATTTTTGGGCGAAGACCATTTCATTCATGTAAAGAGAAAAGTACAATTGTGGTATAATAGAAAATGAAATAACCCAACAAGCTGCTCAGAAAAAAAAATGAGCAGTAGTGGGAAAGAAGGAAAAAACGTAACTTGTACTACATAGAAGTTATAAAAGAAACTATAAGGACTCAAAATGCAAGGCAGAACATGAAGACCCATCAAATAAAATCATCATTAGTGATGGTAAAAAAGGCCTCTAGTTTCCAAGATAGATGATATGAGGGGCAGCTGATGTGCACCAACATTCATCACAGTCCTTCAAAAGCTCCCCATGCGACAAAGATCAGAATGCATCACCTGGTTGCCGTGAGAGACCATCCAGGGTGCATTAGGATTACACCTGCAAATAGCATAGGAAATCATGAAACTCCACAGGGTCAAAAGAAACTATAAGTAACTCCCAAGTCCCAAACAAAAAATGCCACCTAGAACAAATAACTCAAAGGAGAAAGTGCTAAAATAAGCGGAAACTCTTCCATTTTGTGGTTTTATAATCACAGCTCTTTTAATTTTGGCAACAGTCTTGGCATGACACTCAAAAGAATTGTCAAATAATATGTCATTTTGAGCTCTCTAGTTATAATATATAGACTCACATATAGATAAGTAATAAATACATTTCTTATGTCTACACACATCCAAATCCTCAAGTGTATTGAAAGTATGATATAAGTTGGGACATATTAACAAACCTCCTAGCCCTGACATTAAGTCTTTGAGGATAGCAAAAGTAAAATCGCATTAAAAAAAATAGATGGAATTGGGATTCTAAAGTAGAAAAATAGAGTACTCAAGAAGAAGCAACTAGAATACCTATAAAAGCAGAACATCTGTAATTGTTAACCCACCCTTAAAAGCCAACCAAGAAAAAGCAAAAAATCTTAACTTGTAATTTTTGTGCTAAATAAAATTATGTCAGTTAATCCTTAGGGAATTAGAATAATACTGCATAGTGAAAGATTTAAAGTTGGGGTTTTCTGATCAAAGCCAAAGATTTCCAATATCTGCATGATAAATAGGCACAGAGGAAATTTAAGGAGTTAGGATAATAGGGAGAAGAAGAGGGAGGTTCCAGCCCCCATTGAGAATGAGGTTTTTTACTTGTAAATGAGAACAATTCAAAAGAATTTTTCCTATAGAATGAGTGCCCAACATATCCATGATTGATCTACCATTGCACCAAGGGTCACAAAGGAGAGAAAAAGAGCTGTTATCATGAACTGTAAGAGTTAAGAAATGTTTAATTTTATTTGCAACATAATACACAAAATTCTAGTAAACAGAGGCACATTTAATGCAAGTGATCTAAAAGGAATAATATTTAGATCTCACCGTTGAAATATAAGGCCGTCCGATTTGAAAAATCTCCAAATAAGGAGCCAAAAGCATGATAAAGAGTTTCAATGGTTGTGATGCCATTTCCCCCACAAACCTTGGGCTTACATGTGTCATTCCAAGCAATCATGTGATATTTTCTTTGAGTAATGACACCAAATTAAAGGAATCTAGAGTAAATTCTATTAATAAATTTCCTATAAGCTTTTAGAATAATGTATCCCATAATCCAATAGGCCAAGGAGTTACATATAATAAATTTTAAATATTGAATTCTACTAGCAAATGAAAGGGATTTTACCTTCCAACCATCCAAAGTAGATTGGTGTAGTCTTTTAGTAAAATTTGTAAGCCAATGTATTTGATGGGTCTTTTGGAAGAAGAAACATTGAGGATATTGCAAATGTTGGACTCCTCCACCTAATGATTTGGGAAAATAATAGTGCTTTTATTGGTGTTAATATGAAGGCCTGAAGATGCAACAAAATGATGCAGACGATCCTTAAGAGCATAAGCATTCTCCAAAATGGCATTATCAAACACAAGTATGTCGTCAGTATATAAAAGGTGAGGGATATAATTGTTACTCATTGACATCCCATGGAAGGAGTTGTTATATACAACTTCCTCAGAGCAGGTCGAAAGGCCATCCATAACAATTCTAAAGATGTAAGGGGAATGAGGGCATCCCTGTTTGAGTCCAGAAGAAGAATTAAAGAAACCTTTAAGGGTGCCATTTATGGAAATAGATAAGTAAATATCCAAAATACAAAGCTTAATCTAGGAAACAAAGGCTGCGGGGATGCCTTTAGCAAGAAGACGCTCAAGTAGAAAATCCCTTGAAACAGTGTCGAAGGCTTTGTGAATATCAAATTTTGCATAGTTTAATTTGTTCTGGCCCTAAAGTTGAAGTTTCCTAAGAGATCAATAATAAAAAGGATATTCTGAAATAATCATGTTGTTAATAAATCCAGCTTGGCTCGAATGTATAATAAAAGGCATGACATCTTTCATCCTATTGGCATGGATCTTAGCAACAACTTTATAAAAATAATTGCAAAAGGGAAATTGGCCTGTAGTTAGAAATGTTGGAAGTATGGGGATGTTTGGGAATTAAAGCAATAATAGTTGCTTTAGCTTGCTTAGGCATAAAGGCAAAAGAGAAATAAGTCATCACAATATCACAGACTTGCCTACCAATGGTGTTCCAAGTAATTTTATAAAATTCAAAACTATAACTTTCCAGGCTAAGAGTAGAGCAAGAGGGGGAGGAGAATATAATACCTTTAATTTCTTCCACAAAAATAGGAGCCACTAAAGCATGAATAAGGTGGTGTGGAATCATATTGCTAATAGAAATGGGGTTGCTATCAATGTGGGTAGGATTAGGAGTATTGAATAGCATCTTGAAGTGTTGAACAATAGCGCTGTTAATGTCATGAGGGGATGTAAAGATGCCATCAGAAGAAGTAATGGCTTTGATCAAATTGGAATTATATCTAGAGTTGATTCTAGAATAGAGGAAATTCATATCATCCTCCCCACATGAAACCCAATTTACTTTGGTTCTTTTGGTAATCCAGTCTTACTAATAGTAATTATGATTGGATTGCTTAAGGTTGATGGTTTTTAAAGTAGCATTTAACCTTGGGTTAGTGGGGTTGCTCCGAATTTGGGCAAGGAAATAGTTTTGTGAGCTTGTGAGATTTTCAATATTCTACTTGAGAACTTTGGAAGAGACCCAAGTCTTGGTTTTAATGCATCTTTTAAGAGTCTTAAGCTTATGGTAGAAGGAACATATTGGGATGCCATGAGAGTGCTGAGAGAAGGCACTAAGAAGACACTCCCAAAATTTAGGACACTTGGACCAATAGTTTTTGTAAGGAAATTTATGGGTTTTATGTGAGGCACCCATTGATAGCAAGTTGATAGGGGAATGGTCAGAAATTTGTGGATATATAACATTATAGAAAGAACTAGGGAAAAATTCTAGCAAAGTGTCATTAATCAGAACTCTATCAAGTTGGATGTGATCGGGTTGCCAATTATATGATTATACCATGTAAAGAAGTGCCCAACAGAAGATAGCTCATGAGCACCAATATTGAAAATCATGTTATTGAAGTCACCTAGTTTGCTAATGAGAAAAGGACATCCACTAGCCTTTTCATTAGCAAATCTACAACAATTAAAGTCCACTAAAATTGCCCAAGGGATGGTAATGTTCACAGTCAAATCCGATATTTGTTTCCAAAGGAGCTATTTATCCTCAAAGGAGTTAAAGGCATAAACCACTGAAATAAACAAATAGTAGTGGGACCAGAAGAAATAATCCATGAATCAGCTGGCCAAAGGTGAATAAAGGCCTAAAATTCACTCTTATATCATTCTATTTCATCCAGATTTGACTAGGACTAGAGAATGAGAGGTTATCAAAAGAAGCCTCATTACTAAAGATAGCATGAGAAGAGAGAAACCAGTGATCAAAGACGGACTGGGAAGAGACTTTTGCTTGCAAAATAAACATCAAATCCAAGTTATTCCTACTAACAAACTACTTGCAACATAAAATCTTGTCCGGGCTATTAAAACCATGCATGTTCCAAGTTGCCATGAGAGGAAAGGTCATTGAGACTTGGATGTGAGGGTGGATGCCTTCTTGGCATTTTTGGCTCTGGTGGTTTTGTAACTCTGACTTGGGGTTGTAGGATATGGCTTTTAGCATTGTTGTGTTCAGATGGTTAATGATTCTAGAGTTGAAGAGTATGTTCAGCTTGTTTGTGAGGGTTTTGATTATTTATAGCAATTGGGTCATTATGTCTGGTAGGCGTGGGGTCAAAAGATTCTTGCCATTCTAAAAGAGCAGATTATTTGATTTTGGTGGTTAGGGAAGGGGGTTGAGAGTGGAGAGTTCCTATAAGGGTATTGGCGGGTGAAATGTAATACGAGGTAAGAGGGACTTCTTTTCAGGGAGCGTTCAGATTTGGGAGTAAGATTTGGTTGGGGGTGGAGGTGCAGGTGTTTGGAGTAAGTGGCTATGCTTTTGATGCTTTCCAAAAAAGAAAAAAAAAACTCTCACGACAGATTCACGAGTTGGTATTGTTTATTCACAAGTTTTACAGTGTATTCATATAGGAGCCAACTTTTGGAGCTATAAATAGCATTCCATGCGAGCAGATATTCATCAAGGAATTAAATTCTTTGAGCTTGCTTAGATTGTTTTTTTGGAAGCAATTTTAATTATAAAAACAATTATTTATTATCTAAATTATCATTTTAATTTTCTATACTAATTTCTTTATTTTTTTTTTTTTAATTTTTGGATGTAACTCTATTTTGGCCAGCTAAAAATTTATCATTATGAGTTACAAGTTTAATATGTAGTTCATCTTGATCTGTTGGTTGAGAGCTTTGACTACCAACCAATAAGTCTTGAGTTCGAGTCTTATGTTATGTATTGCATGTATGAATTTGATTTAATTAATCTTCACCCCCAGCCCACCCCTGCTCACGAAAAATAAAAGTTAGCTTCAAGTTTGCTCTTTATAGTTACAGAACTAACCGTTTAAACTAAGAAAATTTTAGCTGTAAAGCCTGTAATGTAGAGAAGTAATGAAGAAATTTTGTTAAACTAATGCATGCTGTTGTAAAGCAAACACTGCTTCTTATGCTAGGTAGTTCATAACCTCGCTAGGACCTTCGGCAAAAAAAGCTTTCTAAAGTCATCAATGATATATTTTAATTGTATATTTGCTACACAAATCTAAGGAATTATATTTGCTATACTCATTTGAGGCAGTTTTTTACTGCTTTATTTTTTAGATTGTAATCATAATTTTTGTTTGATCATTATTTTTTTTATTGCTTTAAAAAAAAAATTTATAATAGGAAATTATTTTCTGCTATAGTTTTTAAAAAGTACTTTTTATGCAATGTCTTTACAAAACAAGAAGAAAGCTGTCCCAAATGAAACTGAAATCTCTAGTGAAATATATGAAAGATGATGACATGGGAGAGAGGAGCGCTACAAAAAGCTTTCAATTTTGAGATATATTTATTAGGTGTGTCAAAAGGGATTGTCTGTTTGGATTCAAATTTGATCTTAGGATTGACTTGCTTAGAACCCATTTGACCCCCATTTAGTAAACCGGTAAAATTCATGAATCCAATCGCCTCAACTAGTTTGACTCGACCCGATAACATGTTTAGATAAAAAAAATTGCACAACAAACTAAAAAACCAATAAACAAAAGAATTTAAAGAATTTAAGCAAAGTGAAATTATAATTACAACTTTTAGAACTAGTTTGAATTTTTTCACTATATTATAATCAAGATTCAATTAATCTAAATTTTAATTCTTATATAACATTTTTATATTGGTATCAAAATTTTCAATTCATAATTTGTAGGTTAAAATTTGATTATTTTCAAGTTGGTGGGTCGACTTGACACTACCCGTTTATTAGATAGGTCAATCCCAATTTTAATTTTTTTGCATCATATTCTCATAGGAATATATGTCCATATCTTTTATTAATAGTCCTAATCTATAAAATAATCTATATATATTTGAAAATGAGATATCCATTCGCTGCCAACTCAAAAGGATGCTAGACGGCATTACAAATTCTCAGTTGACTTAGAAGAGACACTCAGCCTAAAAATTTTGATTTGGCCTCACTTAAAAGTTGCGCATGAGTAGAATGGAGCACGCATCAAACTAATATTTAAATCATATATATATATAGTAGCGGACCGTACACGCCACCGACAAGGCGGCTGCCTGCCTGCCTCTATCCGGAAAAAATAACGAGAATGGCCGCGACGTCGCTGCTGGCTGAAAATCCAATAGCCCAACATGAACGATGCAATCAGCAAGAGCAAATCGCCGGCGATTGGTATTCAGTACCAGATCTTAGCCTCCGCGACAACCGCTTCAACGTACCCCTCGACTACTCTGATCCCAACTCCGCCAAGATTACAGTCTTCGCGCGCGAAGTCGTCGCAGGTAACACCTAGTAAAATGGAAATAAGATTTTTTGGCGTTTTACTTCTATGGGGAAATTACAATGATCTTAGCAGTAAGGTGAAACCGATTACTTTTATGTTGAACGATTTGCAGATAGATCACCCTTTATTTGGGTGGTAGTTTGGATTGAAATTAAAGAAGTGGGTGATTCGCACTATTTCCGCTTGAATTTTTGAAAATTTTATTTTTGACCTTTTGGCTGATTTATGTTTTCTGCGCGCTCGTTGCCTACCATTATTGTTATATAATTATATGTGGCATTTATTGGAATTGATAATCTTTTAGACATCTGATACAATTCTAGTTTGTGAAGCGATATATCATCAAAAAAATTATCCTGATGTGGCATGAATCTCGATGCAAAATCAAGTTGAAAACTTTTGAAATTAAATCTGGGACCATTCAAACTCTGATTTCAGCAAGCTTACAGTCGAATTGAACGTCTCAAAAATTTGAACCCACAACACCAAATTTGACTCAATTTGAGCCTAAATGTGTCCAAATCGAAGATCCGAAGTGCATTTGGAAAGTTCAAATCATAAATTGGATGATCAAACGATTTCCAAACGTGACATGCTTATAGTCGAATCGAGCGGCTTGACGATACCATCAAATGAGCCCAAGATTGCCGGATTCTGATATAAATAAGTCATTCAAATGCCTAGTAAACGGTCAACGATCAAGGGGATTAACATCGGCCGTCCATTAAAACCACTTCCAACTTATCCTTGATCTCCCTCCTATTTATTGGCTATACCACTCTCAGAAAAATATAAATAGACACCTTATTCCGCATGGAGGGGGACTCAAGTAAGTAAGAGAGAGAAACTAAAATTCTGTTGCCACCGGACTCCTCAACCATCGTCGTATTTTCGCCCGACCACTGATTGATGCCAGACTTCTACCTGGTCACCGACTGACGCTAGACTTCTGTCTTATTATCAACAGACGTCAGACTTTCGTCTGGCCACCGATTGACGCTAGACTTCCTCTTGACCACTGACTGACACCAAGCTTCCGCACTGCTTCCAACTGACACTGGATTTTCGTTCGACTATCGAAGGTCGCCTGATTTCTGTATGATCTATGTTCATCACTAGATTTTAACCTGACGGTTGATTGTTGTAATCTGATCATCCTCAATAGGACGGATCAATCATTTATAATCCATTCAAATAACTGTGGAATCATTTTAACTGAGTGTGACCCCGTGATTTTTCCATTCTTTAGGGTTTTCTACTTAAAAAATCACTTGTTTTTTAATTCTCTGTTTGTGTGTTGAATATCCGTACAATGCTGAGACGAAATTTCTAACTCTATCGCTGCGTATATTCTAGCCCACAACATGATGAATCATAGATCATTGTCATCTCTATATTGATTTTATTATTTTCTTCATATATACTGATATTGGATTTTATTTTGCTCCTTACTTTAAGTCAGCTTATCAATTTTTTATTCCTCTTACATATAGATTTCTGCTTGAATTTTCGTTATTAGCTTATTTTCCTGCATATTGAATGTTAAAGCAAAGAAATTGTTCTGGGAGTCGGGTGGTTTAGTTGTTGGAAAAAGAGACTAATTTTAGTGAACGACAGGCAGCAGCTTTTGCTATTTTGCATATCTAAATGTTTTATGTGGCATTAAAACTGGTTTTAGGCTTGCTATTTTTGAGACGGAAACTTTTCGCTCCAATTGGCTGGTTGAGGGGATAGTATCAACTTTGCGATCTACGGGAATCAGAGAGCGTAAGATTTCCTTCAAGTGGCTATAAACTCCAACAAAAACAGGAAAAAAATATTAAAATTTTCAGGAAACTTCTCATTCTTTATTATTACAAAGCAACAGTTTTATAGTTACAAGATCAGGGATGTCATCCATGTTGTTTCCTTGCAAAGACATCAAATCATTATGTAATTGACTACTTGTTTGCTAACAAATTCCTAACTGAGACAGTTCAGTTGTAACTGACTAACAACTAACTTCTGCACATTTCACTGAATTGCTAGCTTATCCTGAAATCCTTCAACTTATTTTTTCCACGTCACTGTATCCCTGAGTACCTCATCTTTTGTTTAGTTTGCTATGATTCTGCTGCTGCTTCTTCTTCATCCTGCAATTAACTTTTTGTTTCTATTAGGAGACTGTGTAAGACCTCCATTGCCTTCAAGAACAAGCTTATCCTCAAGGTTGAGAGTAGGATATAAATGGCATAATGAACTAAAAATATTTTAGGTAGTGATTGGGAAACTTTTTATACTCAACAAACTTGAAATATTTTGTATTTGAGCACGGCATAAAAATAATATACTATTATGAAAGAAAAAAATGTTATTTCGCTATGGACTCGATAACAAAAATTTTATTAGAAGATTGTGGGACCTTCAATATTTTATGGTACAGAATGTTGACCATTAAAAGAGAAACATAAGCTTAAGTTAAGTTTTGTGGAGATAAGGATGCTCAGGTGGACGAGTGGTTTTATACTTAAAGACATAATGCCAAATGAGTATATACATGAAGGGTTGGAGTAGCCCTTGTGGTAGATAAGACTAAAGAGAGTCGTCTTAGATGGGTTGGTCACATAAATTGTTGGTCTTCCAATGATCCGGTTAGGAGAGTAGATGTATTAGATTCAGCTTATATTAAAAAATATAGAGAATGACCTAAAAAAGACTGGTTAGAAAATATTAAAAATGACTTTTTTTATTAGATTTAAATGAGAATTTGTCTCTTAATAGGACACACTGGAGAAATGATTCATGTACCTGACCCAATGTAGTGGGATAAAGGATTGCTGTTATTATTATTGTTGTATGGATTGGATAACAAAAAGTGTATTTTATTTTTATATGCTTAGATATTTTCCCGCATACAATATATTTGATTGAATATAGTTTATTTTTATTATGGGTGTAGGTTCCCTATAAGAGCAAGCCCGTTTATATTTCAACAATATAATATCAAGGAAATACCCAAAAAGATGAGGACTTATAATGCAACTAAAATAAACATTAACCTTGGACCTTAGATTTAGGGTGAGAAACGTCGACATGTATTAACTCGAACCTAAATCCATCGAAATGTAGGAGACTTATGAACTTAAAATCTCACTTGAGTTTAAGTTAGCCCGACCTCTAGTCTTACAATCATGTTTGGAAAGAACAAGCCAACTAAACTCACCTAAGTGCTTTTAAAACCATACAATTTTTGTTTCAATGCATATATAAGATTAACTAGGCTATTTTGATTTTAAGAATGAGAATTTATAGCTTATTGATAGGAAATACTTGAGTTCGCAAGTAATCCTTACTGAAATACTTGAGTTCGCAAGCAACCCTAACAATAAATTGGTAAAAAAAAGAAAGAACACAAGACGATAATGAAAGCAACCCAAAATGGTAAATTTTATTAGATAAAATCAAAGCAAAACATACACTAGCAAAGATACAATTGATCCTCTATTTGAGAGGAGGATTGTTCTCTCCCAATCTTTAGACACTAGGTCTAGAGCCCAAAACCCCCAAGATACTCCAAGAGAAAGCTATACATAAGCATCCCTAGTGGCGGAGCCAGGATTTTTTTTCACCGGGGGCATAAAATTTTGACTTTAAAAATACCATCAATTTCTTTTTCATGTTAGCTTGAAATTGATGTTAGGATTTTAATTTTTTTATTATTTTTTAATTATAAGAAGATAAAATTTATGATAATGAAAAAAACTTAATATTAATCATGTTCATCTAGATTAAATTTAACACAAATTTATTTAAACTATATATTATCATACTAATTTATTTCAACTACTCTTCTACCGTATATTTTCATATATAATTTAAATAAAAATATAACAAAAAAATATTTTACAACGAGCAATAAACATATAAAAAATGAAGCCTAAGATGATATAATACCCAAAGTTTGTTAAAAGTAAGTAGGAATATTTCTTAATAAAATCATTCATTATTTTTTTTCATATATGGAAATGTGAAATTATTTTATTAGCTTTTAATTTTAATTTTGATCCTTATAGTATAATTATCTGTATTCATGTCAAAGGCATGTTATCATTTAAATGAGTTTGTTCTAAACACTTAAGTAAAAGTATTAGCTGTAATAATACTTGGCATTAATTTAAATGAATGGTTTAATTGCTAAAGCAAATAATTCATTTTCTCATTTACGGTTAGTGTAGCATATCCACTTAACTTGGCATGCAATGGCTGATCCCTCTCATACTTCATCCAACGGATAGCATTAATGTATAGTGGCTTAGTGGAATTAATTATATAATATTATAATAAAGAATGTATTCTTTGTGAAATGGTTATATTATTATATTAACAACATCTGTAGCCATTCTTTCATTTTATTTTTTTCTTCCCATTCAGGAGACGAAGCTCTGCAAGCTGTGGGAGAACTGGAGCTGAAAGAGACGGGTTGTGTGTGTGGGAAGTTCAAGTTTGGTAGCTGATTTATCAGGTAATGAAATTGAGGTGGGAGTTTTAAGCTTTCAGAAATCTGAGATAGCAATTTCTGTAATCTTTGTGTTGAATTACAATTTTGGAATTCTAAAATATAGCTGAAGTTGGTGGTTGCTTAATTCAAGAATATGGAGAAATGAACTGGTACAGTGGTGATCGAAATTTGAAAAAGGTGTTGTGTTGAATGAGGAAGTTTAGTAAAGGTTGTTTACAAAAGGAAAAGAAAGTAGAGTTTAGGAGAACCAATTCCTCACGAGGTGAGATACCCAAACAAGGTTATAAGAATTAATAAATATTTTATTATGTCACTTCATCTTGATTATGTTTATAATCACATGTATTTTAGTTTATTTGGGTTATTTTGTATGAATATGATTGTTTATGTAAAGGATAATCTTTAACAATGTTAATGATTTTGTAAGGATAAAAGGATAAATATTCATAAACAAATAAATGAGTAAAAAGCACACCTAAAGTGCACCAAAGCGCACCTAAAGTGCACCTAGAGTGCACCTAAAGCACACCTAAAGGGCACTTAAAGGGCACCTAAAGGGCAGCTAAAGAGCAACAAAATGGCAGCTAAGGCGTAATTATGTCATCAAAAGCATATGTCATTAGGGCTAAAAAGAATGACTATATGAAAAGTGAAATAAGTTATATATGTGGGATAGGCCCGCATAAATAAAGGCGAAAGACCTGATGAGGTAAGCCTACACTCTTAATTCTAAAAGTTGAGAAATTTGACTCAACCCTGAATGAAAGAACAACTTCCATTCTAAAAAGTTGGGAAATTAGACCTAACATTGAATTGGAAAGTTGAAATGGTGCAAAGCTTATAGCCATTATATAATTTATTTAAAGATGTGGAATAGTTTTGACAAGATAAATAATACTGCTAGGCACTTTCAGGCTAAATATGACATTTCAGTATGTGTTTTAATTATGTTAGCATTATTATGGTATTTCTTAATGGTTTATTATTATTTCTTATAAATTGCTTGTGTATTTCATTGAGCCAAGCTCATTAGTAGTGATTGTACTGCAAGAAATGGGAAGGAGCCCTTGGGAAAATAAAAAGAGGTGATCGTTCTTTTGATGTAAATATGTTTTGGGTGTGCAAAGAGATCTAAAACGAGTTCTGAATGCTAGATGTAAAGACTTTTGGATATGTGAATGAATTTTAAAAGTTTTAGTAAAGCTCTGTATTTATTTTAATTTTGTTAATATTCAGTAAGGAATATTACATGCTTCATGTTTTTAAGTGTGGAGTTTGATATATTGAAATCCTTCTCTATTATACTCAAGTTTGCATGTTAGAGATTGAGCCAAATTGGGGTGTGACAGAAATTGGTATCAGAGCCAAATCAAGATAAAATGGAGGCATAATTGGATTTAGAAGAAGTAGGATGAGATATAATGAATATGATATATACAGAGCTATAGGTTAAACCAAGTTTTATTGGAATTGTGCATTCATTTCAGTACAATAGCATACTTGCTTATTTAATGCTTTGAATGATCATGTTTATTACAATGAGTATATGTATTATATGAACTATTTATATGTATACAGATAGATATGTCTGAGAAGTTGCTAGAAAGAAGGACTGGTCATTCATCCCTGCCAGATATAGAAACAAGAATGAATGAGGGAAACAAGTCTAAGGAGATTCAAGATATTGTGCAATTGATTTCACAAGTGGTAGATAAAATGACATCTATGGAGAAATCTTCTACTAGCGGTGGATCCAGATCTGAAAATGATGGTGAAGTAGATTGATATTTAAAATTATTTCAGACTTTTAACCACCAGCATTTAAGGGTGCAAGTGATTCAATCGTAGCTGAAGACTGGTTGTTAAATATTGGAAAGATTCTATATTGCATTGATCTGTCCTGGAAAAAAAATCCTCAATGAATATTAGAGATTAAAAAAAAAAGAAATACTTACAACATATGATAGTAAAGCTCACTTTAACTGATCGTATCAAAGAAGTTCAAAAGCTCAGTAGTAAATATTCTAAATTGTTGGGGCAAGCCCATCAGGGAAAAGACCAGATATTTTTGTTGATGTTGATGGAATGATTAGACACAAATTCTTGTTGTGGTTACCTAGTTATCCATATTTAAGAAGAGAAATTTTTCAAGAAGCTCATTATTCTGGCTACACAATTCATCTAAGCAGTGCCAATATGTATAAAGACTTAAAATTAATATTATGGTGACCAACTATGATGAAAGATGTTGCTGAAAATATAGCTTAGTGTGAAGCATGTCAAATTGTGAAAGCTGAACATCAACGACCTAGTGGATTATTGCAATCACTAACTATTCTTGAGTGGAAGTGGGAAGAAATTGTAATGGATTTTGGTTATGGGATTTCCCAGATCTAGACAAGGACGTTGAAAACATTTGAGTGATTATTGATAGATTAACAAATTCAACTCACTTTTTACCTAGCAAGTAAATTGATTCAGTAGAAAAAAAATGGCACGCTTGTATGTGAAAGAGAATGTCAGATTGTATGGTATCCTAAAAGTTAGTGTTTTAGGGATTGTTGATTCACTTCTTGGCAATGGAAAAGCATTCATCCCGAAACGATGGTCAATCTCAATGGACAATTCAAATATTGAAAAACTTATTGAGATTATGTGTTTTAGAACTTGGAGGTAATTGAGAGGACCACATACCATTTATAGAGTTTTCCTACAATAATAATTATCAATCAAGTATAAAAATGAGACCATATAAAACATATTGGAGAAAGTGCATAACTCCCTTAACTTGGATTGAAGTAGGAGAAAGACATATAATGGGCCCAGAGTTAGTTGATGAAGCAACGGAGAAAATCAGATTAATCAGTAACAGATTAAAAATCTGCTCATGATCGGCAACAAAAATATTATGATCCTAAACACAGGGCAGTAGAGTTTGAAGTGGATGAATTGTATTTTTTTGAAAGTTAAGCCTATGAAAAGTACAACTAGATTTGGACAAGGAGGTAAATTGAAGCCTAGGTACATTGGACAATTTGAAATTATTGAAAGGATTAGAAACGTTGCTTATAAACTTGCTCTTCCAGCTGACATGTCAGACATACATAATGTTTTTCATGTGTCACTATTAAGGAAATGGGCATAGATGCCAATCAGAGAATTTCACATGATGATATTGAGCTACAAAAGAATTTGACTTATACGGAAGAACCTGAAAGAATACTAGATTTTGATATTAAACAGCTTAGAAATCGTCAAATTCCTGATGTTAAAGTGAAATAGAAATATATGCCAGAAAAAGAGGCCACCTGAGAGAGGGAAGAACATATTAGAATGAAGTTTCCTTATTTTTTTAACAACTAAAAATAAAGAATTTCGAGGATGAAAATTCAATAAGGATGGGTGTATTATAATACCCAAAATTTGTTAAAAGTAAGTTGAATATTTCTCAATAAAATCATTCATTATTTTTTTTTCATATATGGAAAATGTCAAATTATTTTATTAGCTTTTAATTTTAATTTTGATCCTTATAGTATAATTATCTGTATTCATGTAAAAGCCATGTTATCATTTAAATGAGTTTGTTCTAAACACTTAATTAAAAGTATTAGCTATAATAATGCTTAGCATTAATTTAAATGAATGATTTAATTGCTAAAGCAAATAATCAATTTTCCTATTTACGGTTACTGTAGCATATCCACTTAACTTGGCATGCAATGGCTGATCCCTCTCTTACTTCATCCAACGGATAGCATTAATGTATAGTGGCTTAGTGGAATTAATTATATAGTATTTTAATAAAGAATGTATTTGATGTAGACAAAGGGGGGGTCAACATTAGTCCAAAATAAATCAAATTTTGGCTTCTCTTGAGTCTAGTAGTTCATCATATTTGAGCTAAACTTTTAGTTCATTTATGAGTTGGACTTTAGTTCATTTATTGAACTAAGGGTTAGCTCATTATGAGCTAACATTTTAGTTCATTTATTATCTTTTATTAAATGCTCTTTTATGCTTTTTATGTTTGTTTTAATGTTTGTCTCTTGGAATTCCAAACCGGCCTTTGGAATTCCAAGATTTCTTTTTCCCATAGTGGCTCCTTGTATTCCACCATGGCTTTATTTGTTTGCCTCTTGGGATCTCACGGCTGGGCTCCTTCTTCCATGACCGTCCCTCGTTTCCCGTGCCATGGCTCTTTGGTCCGTGCGGTTCCTTCGTCTCCCACGGCCGTCTCCTTGGTTCCTGGTTTGGGTGTTAAACCGTGAGCTTGGGGGGAGATTCCCATGCTTTTAATGCCTAGTTTTAAGTGTTAGAATTTATGTATGTGTCCTTTTGTATTCCCCTTTCATACCTATAAATATGAGGGGTTATGTATTGTTTGAAATAGTTGAAGTTGAATGATATTTGATTTTTGGAAAAAAATCTGTTAACCTGTGGGTTGCTTGGAAATCCTGCGGGCTCTTTCCACCCTTCTTTCTCATCCCCTCCGGAAATCCTGCGGGCTCTTTCCAACCTTTCTTCTCGGGCTTCTAATCTCTTTCATCTCTCCGCAAGTGTCACTCCACCTGTATCATTCTTCTCTAAGTGAAGCAACTTTAGGGTGTCGTCATTTTGTTTGCAAGAGTCGTTTGTATTGTTGTAAGTTTTCTTTTGTTTAGTTTAATTTGAAATGTAAGAGTTTGTTCGTTCCATTTTCTCGTCCTTAGTCATTTTCGTCCGTAGAAGTCTGTCGTGTCTTTTGTGATCAAGAGATATAGACTCCCTATATCTTTTGCCCGCATCAGTATTCTTAGTGGAATGGTTATATTATTATATTAGCAACACCTGTAGCCATTCCTTCATTTTATTTTTTCCTTCCCATTGAAGAGATGAAGCTCTGTAAGTAGTGGGAGAACTGGAGCTGAAAGAGATGGGTTGTGTGTGAAAAGTTTAAGTTTGGTAGCTGAGTTATCAGGTAATGAAATTGAGGTGGGAGTTATAAGCTTTCAGAAATCTGAGATAGCAATTTCTGTAATATTTGTGTTGAATTACAATTTTGAAATTTTAAAATATAGCTGAAGGTGGTGGTTGCTTAATTCAAGAATATGGAGGAATGAACTGGTACAGTGGTGACCGAAATTTGAAAATGTGTTGTGTTGAATGAGGAAGTTTAGTGAAGGTTGTTTACAAAAGGAAAAGAAGGTAGAGTCTAGGAGAACCAATTCCTCACGAGGTGAGATACCCAAACAAAGTTATAAGAATTAATAAATGTTTTATTATTTCACTTCATCTTGATTATGTTTATGATCACATGTATTCTAGTTTATTTTGGTTATTTTGTATGAATATGGTTGTTTATGTATGAAATTGTTTATGTAAAGGATAATATTTAACAATGTTAATGATTTTGTAAGCATAAAAAGATAAATATTCATAAACTAGTGAATGAACAAAAAGGGCACCTAAAGTGCACCAAAGCGCACCTAAAGTGCACCTAGAGTGCACCTAAAGCGCACCTAAAGGGCACTTAAAGGGCACCTAAAGGGCAGCTAAAGGGCAGCTAAGGCGCAACTATGTCATCAAAAGCATATGTCATTAGGGCTAAAAAAGATGACTATATGAAAAGTAAAATAAGTTATATATGGGGGATAGGCCCACACAAGTAAAGACGAAAGACCTGATGAGGTAAGCCTACACTCTTAATTCTAGAAGTTGAGAAATTTGACTCAACCCTGAATGAGAGAACAGCTTCCATCCTAAAAAGTTGGGAAATTAGACCTAACATTGAATTAGAAAGTTAAAATGGTGCAAAAGCTTATAGTCATTATATAACTTATTTAAAGATGTGGAATAATTTTAGCAAGTTAAATAATATTGATTGGCACTTTCAGGCTCAATATGATATTTCAGTATGTGTTTTAATTATGTTAGCATTGTTATGATATTTCTTAATGGTTAATTATTATTTTTTATAAATTGCTTGTGTATTTCATTGAGCCAAGCTCATTAGTAGTGATTGTACTGCAGGAAAGGGGAAGGAGCCCTTGGGAAAATAAAAAGAGGTGATCGTTCTTTTGATGTAAATACGTTTTGGGTGTGCAAAGAGATCTAAAACGAGTTCTGAATGCTAGATGTAAAGACTTTTGGATATGTGGATGAATTTTAGAAGTTTTAGTAAAGCTCTGTATTTAGTTTAATTATGTTGATGTTCAGTAAGGAATATTACATGCTTCCTATTTTTAAGTGTGGAGTTTGATATGTTGAAATCCTTCTCAATTATACTCCAGTTTGCATGTTAGAGATTGAGCCAAATTGGGGTGACATCTCATGCCTATTTATAGATTAATTCCAAACCTCATTTCCCAAAATAGATTAATTCAAATAAATTAATTCAGATAGATTAATTCAATCCTTATTTCCCAAAATAGATTAATTCAAATAAATTAATCCATTGCCTTAAATAAGATATTTTATTTAATTAAATAGGGGCCCACGTCCCTATGGCTTAGGTAGTTAGAGAGGAGGCGGTTTGAACTACCTCCTATAGACCTTGGCCGACCTAGGTGGGGTTGGCTGGATAGGCACCGATCTATCAATACCGCCCTCCCAAAGAATCACCTTGTCCTCAAGGTTAAAACAAGAAAACTAATGTTTCACCCTCTCGTGTGGCTCCTACATAGCCTCGTAATCAGGAAGGTTCTTCCACTTGATCAACACTTAGTTCCGTCTTCTTTCTTGTGGACCCCCATCAACTTTAAGGGTTCTAGAACCACCTCTAATTCCTCAGTAAGTGTTTCCGGTAGCTCATGGTTGGCTGTGTAGTTACCAATAGCCTTCCTCAACTGCGAGACGTGAAAAACCGGGTGTATAGTCGTCGTTGGTGGTAATTTCAGTCGATATGCTATTGCCCCAATCTTCTCCTGCACTTCATAAGGCCCAAAGTACCTTGGAGCCAGCTTTTCATTCCTCCTGTTGGCGACTGTCCTCTGTCTATATGGTTGGAGCTTCAAGAACACCCTCTACCCCACTTTAAACTGGATGTCCCTCCTATGCCTATCAGCTTGTTTCTTCATAATTTGTTGGGTCCTCAGCAGATGTCTCTTCAACTCTTCTAACATTCTATCTCTCTCCTCCAAGTATTCAACTGAGGAAACTTGGGTGCTACTACTCCCAAGTGTACTAAGTTGGGAGGATATCTTCTGTACAACACCTTAAATAGAGTCATCTGAGAAGCAGAGTGAAAAGAGGTGTTGTACCAGTACTTGGCCCATGATAGCCACTTAGCCCAGAGCTTGGGTGTCTCCGATACGAAATATCTTAGGTAAGTCTCCAAGCTCCTGTTTACTACTTCCGTTTGGCCATCCGTCTGTGGATGGTAAGCTGTACTCCTCTTCAGAACTGTCCCCTGCAGCCTGAACAACTCTCTCTAAAAATGGCTAAGGAATACCTTGTCTCTGTCTGATACGATCGCCTCGGGTATTCCTTGTAATCGGATGACCTCCCTAATGAAGGTTGAAGCCACTGCCACTGTTGTGTAGGGGTGTTGGAGGGGAATGAAGTGTTCATACTTGCTTAACCTGTCCACCACCACCAAGATCACTGTGAACCCTTCTGAATGAGGCAACTCATCTATAAAGTCCATAGAGATCTTCTCCCACACTCTTCCTGGTAGAGCTAACGGATGTAGTAATCCTCTTGGTGTCATATCCATATACTTATTCCTTTGGCAGATCTCCACCTGACTACCATCTTCTCTGCAAGCAATGAAGTTGTGGGTGGCCCCACTATCAATCAGAACCATCACCTTGTAGCCTGCAATCTCCCCTTCTAGCTTCATGGTGGAATGTGATGTCAATCCTGCTATGGAGTTGAGTGAAACCTCCACCATAGCCAAATGAGGGTGCTCCTCTTCTCCCTCCTCAGTTTCCCCTGTGTCCTCTTCCTCCTCCTCTGAATCCCCCACTATGATCACATGTAGTGTCTTCTCCTTACACCTATGCCCCGGTGTAAACTTCTCATCACATCGGTAACAAAGGCCCTTGGCCCTTTTTTCCTTCAGCTCTGAATCATTTAATCTCTTGAACCCCCCTTGGTTCACTGCCGTAGTGATTTTCACCTTTGTTACCTCTCTAGGAGAAAGGATGGTAGCCGCCTTTGGGCCTCCAACCATGAGTGGTGGTCGGAAAGTGGGGTAAGACACCCCTGATCTCCTCGGTGGCTCCACCTTCAGCTTGTCCTCTACAAGCTGTGCAGTCTCCATGATCCTTACTAACCCATGTGGAGCCAC
>NW_021318595.1:14869206-14872199 GCF_001605985.2 Dendrobium catenatum | reverse complement strand
TTAGGGTTGCACAAATTCGTTTTTGCCCTAATGTCCCTCAAAAGAGAAGGATATCTTCACCAAAACCAAAGAGAAACAATCACAAATGAAATGAGATGAAGAGCAATAACTTTTGCATTTAAGATCCAAGGGAAAGCAAGATAAAAATTTGTCCACTTCGAGAAGGACAAGATCTCCCACAAAAGCTCTAGAGAAAATAAGAAGAAAACTAAGAGTAAGCCTCCAAAAGCATAAAACCCCCTAAACCCTAATGGCTCCCTAATATCATCCCAAAACCCCTACCAAATCACTCCATCCCACCCTCCTCACTATTCCGCCCCCCCTTGTGAGCCGTCCGATCCAAATGGGTGGGCCCAAGGGGCCCACCGAAACTTTCCATGGCTCCAGGCGGGTTCGCCCGCCTCTTCCTTGTCCGCCCGTAGACCCTCATGGGTCCGGGTGGATGGACCGGGTGAACCGGTCCATCAAAATCTCAAGGCATATTAAAGTTCTAAACTTTAAAATTTAAATTCGAGATCATATAAATTCCAATTTCAGCAAACTTATAGTCAAATTGAATGTCTCAAATAGACAAACCTAACGACACCAAAACCGGTCCAACTCGAGCCCAAATGGGTCCAAATCGGGGGACCGAACCACATTTTTAAGGATAAAAGTATTATTCGGATAACAAAATGGTACTCAAATATGGCATGCTTATAATCAAATCGAGCGGCTTGGCGAGACGAATTCAATGAGCCCAAGTTCGCTAGATTTCGACATTGTTAAGGCACCTAAACAATTAAAAAACTCTCTATGATCTGGAGAATCAATACGAGCCATTCGATGGAGCACTCAAAACCAACCCCGGATCTTCTCTATATCTATAAGGCATGCAACTCATGAAAATCTATAAATAGACCCCCACTCTATACATGAGGGGACATTTAGGCTACATATTGGAAAGAGCTCTAAGGCTTCAAGAGCTCCAGCACCACCGCCAACAAACCCCCATCGACTACCTTCGGACCACCACTCGAATGTCGATCATCGTCCAACTTTCGCCCGACCGCCGCCAAAATTTTGCCCGACCATCGTCAGACCATCACCCGGCGGCTGACCGATGTCGGACTTCAGCCCGACCGTCGTCAGACCACCACCCGGCGGCCTACCGCCAACTAACTTCCACTCAGACGGTGACCGCCGTCGGACTTTAGCTCGACTGTGGTCAGACCACCACCCGGCGGCCTACCGCCAAACTTCCACCCAGACGCCGACCGCCGTCAGAGTTCCACCCGGTAGCCGATAGCCGCCAGACTATAGCTCTACGGTTGTCGGACCATCACCCGGCCGCCGGCTGCAGACTGCCACCGGACTTCAGCCCGATCGTCGTTGGACCACCGCCCAGTAGCTGACAACTGTTGGATTTCCACCCGACCACCGATCGTCACCGGATTTCTACCCGACGTCAGACTTTTGCCCGCTCAGGACTTTCGTCATACTTCTATGCGACGCAAAACTTCAACCCGATGCCAGACTTCTATCTGTTGTAAGATTTTTGCCCAACTCCAGACTTCCACCCGTCGTCGCACTTCTGCCAGTCGCACGACTTTCGCCCGTCGCCAGACTTTTGCCAGTCGTCGTCTTTTGTCGGACTTCTACTCGACACCAAACTTTCGCCCATCACTGGACTTCCGACCTCCGTTGCCAGCCAATTACGGTCCTTTCAATCTCCACCAGACAATAGTCTTTCTGACTACTATCGCCCGCCGACTCGGTCCTTCCAAAATCTAACGCCAGACAACGATCTTTTTTGTCACTGTCGCACGCTGACTACGGTTCTTTTGACATTCGTCGCCAAACAATGATACCTCGTTCGCCAGACAAAAATCTTTTCTGAGCACTGTCGCCCACCGCTACGATCCCTCCGACCATCGTCACCAGACTACGGTCTTTTCGACTTCCATCCCCAATGGACTACATTCCTATCAACCTCTGTCGCCCGCTGACTATGGTCCTTCCAACCTCCGCCGTCCACCGACTATGGTTCTTCCGACCTCCTCTGCCGACTACGGTCCTTCCGACCTCTTCCGCCGACTACAGCCCCTCTAACCACCTTCACCAGACTATGGTCTTTCCGACCTCCGTCGCCCGCCTACTACGGTCCTTCCAACCTCCGTCTTCCGCCGACTGCGGTCCTCTCACCTTCATCACCAGAAAATGATCTTTCGGACCTCCACCGCCAGACTACGGTCTTTTCGATCTCTATTACCCGCCGACTATAGTTCTGCCGACTAAATGAACATTTCAATACTAATTCTTCCAATTCCCACTATATAATATGATGTACATTATTTATATCAACCCAAGGGCTTCCCCCAAGGAAGGGCCTCATTTGTAATCGACTGCAAATAATAGTGGATTCATTCAAACTGGGCCAGGTCCCGTGGTTTTCCCCCGTTTCAGCAGTTTCCACGTAAAAACTCTGGTGTCTCTTATGAACGCTACACCCCCTCTTTTTTCTGCTTGTGTGCTGGATCTTTATACAAAGCTAAGACATTAAATTTTATATTTCTCTACCGCCGCAAATATTTCAGGACGCAACTACTCTATAGACCTACGTGACTTCATAAAAGTAAAGTAAATTGTATTTATAAAATAAAAAGGTAAGACTTCATTGCACAATAAGGATTAGGAAGCTTTTAACGAACTCCATGACATAGATATGGGCATAGCAGCACTCTTGTTTCTTCAGTGGAGTACTTGGTGGAGAGGGACAGGATGTTGGAAGAGTTAAAAAGGCATATGTTGAGAGCTCAACATATTATGAAAAAACAGATAGATTGGCATAGAAAGGACATCCAATTCGAGGTACGGGAGAGGGTGTTCTTGAAGCTTCGACCCTATAGGCAAAAGATAGTTGCCAACAGGAGAAATGAGAAGCTTGCCCCGAAATACTTTGGGCCTTATGAGGTATTGGAAAGGATTGGAGCTTTGGCATATCGGCTGAAACT
>NW_021318595.1:14854488-14869127 GCF_001605985.2 Dendrobium catenatum | reverse complement strand
GGGGTAGGGTTAGAGAAGGGGATTTGCTTAAATAAGAAGAGATTAGGAGAATTAGGGCATGCTTGATTATTCTGTTCTCTTGGAGTTTCTTCTTGGTGTCTTCGGCTCTAAATTCATCTTGAAATTGGGAGAGAACGATCCTCCTCTCTAATTGAGGATCAATTGTATCTTTGCATTGTTTCTTTCCATTGATTTAATTTTTACAATAAAAAAACTACTGTTTTGATTGTTCTTCCATTTGATTTGTGGAGTTTTCTCACTGTTTTCACAAATATTGTAAGTGTTTACTTGAGTTCTTCAAATAATTCCTATCATATTGGTCCCAATATTAGTAACCACTGCATTCCCAGAACAACATCACCCTTTTGAGGGCTATAACAAGCAAATCTACCTCTACTTGATGTCCTTGCTAAAATAATGAAATTTTTGAACACTGACATTTGTGATTAGGACCATATTTGCTATTACAGTTAAAATATAACCCTTTTCATATTTTAACTGAATTTCCACTGGTGTTTACTTGCGGATAGGCAAATCCTAAGAATGTTTAGTGCATTTGAAGAAAAAAGGGAAACCACCCTGTTAAATTGTGGTGTTAATGATGGAGTTTTCAGTGTAACATTTGAAGGTGCAAAGGTATTCTACAGCTAAGGTCACATGGTATCTTTGCACAAATTTTGAAACTTGATTTCATGCATTTTAGCGAACTCCTTCACATCGATTAACATAATGAGTTTAGTTATTAATAATTCCCAATGTAATTCTATTTTCAAACCAAAGACTGAGAAACTAACAACAACAAAAATATCGAGCCTTTATTCCACTGCCTGGGGTCAGCTATATAAATCCTTTTGCTTTGTTTTTTCTCTTAAGAGTTAAATTTTCATTTAAATCTAATAAAAAGGTCATTTCTTATATTTTCTAACCAAGTCTTTTTAGGTCCTACTTGTAACTCTCTTAACATAGGCCAAATCTAATACATCTACTATTTTAACTGGGTCATCAAAAGGCCAACGTTTTATGTGATGAAACAATCTAAACTCTCTAATCTTATTTGTCGCTGGAGCTATTCCAACCTTTTCGCGTATATGCTTGTTTATATAAAAGATAGAAACTAAAAAGAGAAAATTTTGAAAGACTTGGAATAATATATGCTAGCTTCTTAAAGGCATCTTTATAATCTGAACATAACTTATTTGAGATAATTTTGATAGATTCCCATATGGATCTTTATATTGAGAAAGTCCAAAAATATTTTTTAATGTTTGTTGAAAACTTTACCACGTTGAATGTCATACTATCAATTTTGACCATTGATACCAAGTTGCATTTGCATCTCCCACAATTTTATGTATATTATAAAAAATTGTAGAATTTATAAGCTTCAAACACCTACGTGTTTACATCTACTTCATTAAAATGAGGAAGCTTAACCTTTATTATTTGCATTGATGGAACACATTTTGTAGACAGTTGTTCTGCTACATTACTTTTATAAAATAGGGCTTACTACATGATCGCCAATGCTTTCTTCTTCCATGATTGGTGACATTGATTTAGAATGTGATAGTGTGGGCTCCAACTCTGGCCTCCTCGCTATTTTTGGGGGAGTTTTAACAGATTAAGTTCCAGGGAAATTTTTTGGAAGACAGATTGGGATTGTAAATAAGACACTACCCAAAGATTTCACCCTCATTTTGTGGAACAATTATTAGGTCAAGTGACCGGACTTAACTCTACGTTCGGTCACTACTGAGTTACCCGGTATTTGCTCGGTATTGCTAGGTATTATTTGGCAATAACGAGAAATACCGCTCTTTGAAGACCAATACCAAGTAATACCGAGCAATATCGAGTAATACCGAGTTTTTCTAGAAAAAACTTGGTATTGCTTGGTGTTGCTCGGTATTACTCGGTATTGCTCGGTATTTGTCTTCACATAATGGTATTTCTCGTTATTGCCGAGCAAAATCAACAAATACGTGGTTTTGTGCCTGCTACGTGGTGCGATTTAGTGCCGGCCTAATGTAGCTCTACGTCCTTTCACAGGACCAAATAAAAGTTCCATTTTGTGAGGTGATTCTGGTTTCATATAGGCGCAAGCCGCTATAGTTAATTACCCCTCTCGGTAACGAGAGAGAACTTTCAATTAAGGCTAGTCGTCGATCAGATACGTAGAGATACATATTATCAGCCTTATAGTAGCTGCATGGGCTCAAGGGTTTGAAAATTTGATATTTAAAATTGAAGATTTTACCATCTTGCATTTAAAGCAGATGGTGGGGAAATGAATGATGGACCCGATCAAGATCTTATGGTTCCTTCATCCTGGGCCTTCGTGGTTACTGGTTTACTTAGTCAAAGGAGGTAGTCGACCCAACCTGCTAGAAGGATCCTTGTCGGTAGCCACAGGTTGCTTTGTCAAAGGGTACCTTATAGACTTGGGGTGGATGTTCGTCTAAGAGGACAAATTTGAATTCATCTTAAGCTAACAGAGGGCTATGTGTTCTATCGATCATATCTTATTGATTTATATTTTATATCTCAAAGGATTTAGTACCTTTGGGGAGTTTATGGGCTCTAACTATAACAGTAATTTAGTGGTGCTATTTTGCTGCAAAATCACCTGATTTAGAGTGCCCCGGTCATAACCGTTTACCTGCGGTGCCATTTGGCGGCAAAACTGTCAGTTAGAGGACGCGTTCTTTGTCCCCGCTGGTGGGAGAGTGTTTGAGAATGAATCATAGTGATATTCTCAACCAGACATTAGCTCTTTGTGACATGAAGTAATATTTTCAGATTTGTCCACCTAGGCAAACTACTACGGAGGGTGGATGGATTTAGCTTTAAATGTTTGATGTGTTTATTTCAATTTTAAATATTTTAAGGTTTTGAAATTTTTGGATTTTATAGGTATTTCGATGATATTTTTGAAATATTTAGAATTGACTCCTCCGGTTGAGATCAACATTTAATACGGCCATCATTGGGGTGAACGGGTATTTAGAAATTTTATTGACTAAACCTTGTCAACTATGTTAACTTGCCGACCGAGGATTGGGTTCATAGGCTTTATGTTTTTGCTGTTGAATTTCTTTTGTTATAGACCTTGAAGGTTTAATATGAACGTATAAATCAGATATTCAGGTTGACACCTTTATCATATATATGTTTAATAGTTTGAGTTGTGTCGACTCCTATCTATCAACATAAAAGGATTGGGCTCGAATTTGAGTTTATTTATTAACCCGTGCATCATCCCTAGGCGTCATGTGTGTATTCATACATGCTCGTCGAGGCCCATATGAGTTTTCCATTGCACATACATTTCTTTGTATTCATGTGTATACATTTGTGGTGTATGCTAGCCTCATGTCGTAGAAGACTGGTGCATTCATTTCAGACTCATTGACTGCATCAATCGTCATGTTCATTGTGCATTGATTTCCTTTATCAATGTATTTTTTGGACGTTGAACTGTTGTTAATTACATAAGTGCTATTGCATTTCTTCATATTCATCTACCTTGCAATTCTATTGCTTGTGTATGAGTCATGTTGAGCATTACAAATCTTTCAGTCTGCTTGGGAATAGATTGTAGTTTGCATGATGAACTTGCATCGTTCATGTTTATTTCTGATTGAGTTATACTCTTCAACAATTTCCTTGTACATATTAACTTACTAAACTCATGGTACACCTATCTTCAGAACCTGTAAGAAACTATAGTCTTTTATTTGCTTGGCATTGCATGATTGTTAGTAGTAGAAATGTTGTTGTAGGTTAATTGATCTTTTTTTGTTGTATACAATCGTTCACAAGTGTTGTCACATTTGCTGCACATTAATCCTATGTTGTAGAAGACCGGTGTATTTAGTATATTGATCGTCACCTATCCCTACAAATGAGCCGCTATGTTTTATGAAAATCTTGTATTCATGCTCACAATCATGTGTGGGTCGTCGACGTTTGCATGCAATAAGTTTCTTATTTGCTCATTGACATTTATTTAAAAGTTCGAAGCTTATGATTTAAGACTTTACATTTCATCTTTATTGCATAAACATCAATTTAAGGGTCCAAAGCCCTGTCATATGAATTAAGTTCATGTTAAATATGGTTCCTTTCCAATTGTCCAGTGCTATAGTTCACTTGATTTCAAAATTTCATGCAAATTCACTTAAGTTTAGTTCATTGTTCACTTAAGTTTTTTTATGGTTTTTTTATGGTCCTTTTGAATTCAAATTTTCTACATTATGTTCAAGTCCACATTTTCTATCGATTGTTTGAGTTCAAGTCCCCTATTGTTTGAATTAAGTTCGAGATCTTTGCATTCAACTCAGTTCAGGTCTCCTGTAGTTCTGTTTAGTTCAAGTTCAATTTGTCGTTGCTCATTCAATGTGCAAGTTTAAGGTCTCTACTATTCAAATCAGGTCCTCTGCATTTGCTTGGAATTTCGGCAGCCTCCTGACGTCTCTCCCGTTTAGGGGAAACTATAGGAAACTAGGTCATCTCACCACGCTACAAGAGCGTGTATGGTAGGTGTTGGGGGACGCCGAGGTCGTACATCTTCACTCCCACCACACTACGAGAACGTGTATGGGGCTTCAAAATACATGTTGAAGAACGCAGTTGGTTTTCCCCGCCACGCTACAAGAGCGTATACAGGTACTTACGGGTGTCCCCTTTACTCTACGAGAGCGTGTACACGACCTACCCGCCTCATCACATGCGTCGAACCGAGTTTCCTCCTACCGTGCTACGAGAGCACGTTTAAGGGGTTTTTGGCTCGACACAAACTCCGAATACAGGATTTAGGTTTCAAAAGCTTATACCTGCGAGACAAGGGATTGATGATGGTGATTATGTCGATGGTAGCGATGCACATTCATTTCTTCTTCTTTGAGAAGAACCGGAAAAAACCTCATGCTTATGTTCCTTCTTTGTTCATCTCTCTTGTGGTTTGTATGCATGGTTTGATATTTCATCTTGTTTAATTGATTTTTAACTAAATATTTAATAAGACAGTTGTGAGAAATACGATCTTAAGAAATTAGGTAGTCTTGTGACCACAGGTCCATATTGTAGCTTCATTGGCTGAATTGTAGGGCAGCTCGATAGAGCTAAGTTGCTTCATTTACTGATAAGCTATTTGGCAAATTTCCATCAATTGCATGGCCTACATTTTATATTCATTGCAGTTTGTGGTCAGTATGTCACAATTATATTGATTTTTTTTCTATTAAATGAGTATATTAGTTAAGTTTCTAATTAGGATTTTTCTGTTTTTCTATCTATTAGTTGTTCTCTCTAGTTACATCCTCTATTTTCCTTTTGTAGTAGACTCTTTCTACCGTTTTTATGATTGTTTTGTATGATTTTTGTTTATTAGCAAAGTGATAGATGCATCATACATGTTTCGAACTTATGAAGCAATTCTTGAATCTTATTTCTCTGTTATTGCCATGCTAATTTGATGAATACATTAATTTATTGCAGCTGGAAAGGAAAAGCAAATGTTACCATATTTATTATTCTTACAAGGTGGACCAGGCTTTGAGAGTCCTCGTCCTACGGAAGCCAGTGGATGGATAAAGAAAGCATGTGAAGATCATCATGTTGTTTTGCTAGATCAGGTACCGTTCACAGTTCTTGCTTAACTCACAAATTGAATGTTGAATTTGCAGTTTTTCTATTGGAAAGCTTTCATCACTTATTAATCTTTGGTTGCCAGCGTGGGACAGGATTATCTACTCCTTTGACAGTGTCGTCTCTTTCCCAATTTAAATCTTCAACAGACTTAGTTAACTATCTCAAGCATTTTCGGGCAGATAATATAGTCAGAGATGCTGAATTTATTCGTACTCGTCTGGTATCTGATGCTGCTCCTTGGACAATTTTAGGGCAGGTATAAATTTGCTAATAAAATTTTCTTTTGAAGATAATTTGAAAAACAAAATCAGTAGAAACAGAAATCTATTACATGATTAACTGCTTAAAATTTTGGTTCCTAGAAGAAGCTTCTATGAATAAAATAAAATTATGTTTTGTATGAGAAAAATTTTGCGGGAATGAAATATATATAAGTTGCTAATAAAGAGTTGATACAGTTTATTTGAATTTCGCACAAGAAGAATGGTAGAAAAGGAAACTTACAACAGACCCTAATTATTGGGCTAAGGGTTATTTTTGTTTCGCTATAATTGTTTAAAACTTTTTAAGTGTTTGGATTTTAGTTTTGAAAGTGAGTTGCAATGACATTTGTTTATTCTTTAGGAACTTACTTCATGTGAGCTCATTTTCAATGTTTGTTTCAATTGTAACGACTCTCATTGTTTCAGCATCCTCACTAAGGTTGTAAGCTGACAAGTGTGCTCGATGAGTAACTTGATCCTCATTCATATAATGCTGATTATTTATTTGAATTAATATTGTTGGAGACTCAAACTAGGTAATTGGATTCACTTTGATGCCTTTGAGATTTGTTGTTCAAGCTGATTTGAACTCATTTTTTAGTTCTAGTTTTATCCTTTAGATTAGTTATAATGCGCTTAGGCTTGATTGAAGGGCTACCAAATATCTTGAGGCAATATGATAGTGTAGATTCAGAAGGATCATTACGTTGCCCTTCCTCCGCTAATGTAAATTGTATAAGCACGAACCTTGGCGCTTTTGATCATATGGTTGGTAGCTTTAGAGACATTAAGTATGGTCATGAGCACCAAGCTTGCCCTTGAAATTTATCCCCAAGAGGCAAATTATAATATCATAAATCATTGTGGAAGCAATTGTGGGGCATTAACTATGAGGATAATAAAGCAATTAAAATTTCTTTTGTATTTCTATCCAAATCTGTTATGTGTGCTTAATTGTTCATATTTTTGCCTAACTAGCCCTTTATTGTTTATAAAAAACAGGATAATTTTGTTGCATCATTCTTTGTTTAATTATTCTCCTCTCGTTCTTCTTACTTGTGTAGAGTTATGGAGGGTTTTGTGCTGTTACCTATTTGAGTTTTGCTCCAGATGGCCTGAAGTCTGTTTTACTAACTGGAGGTATCCCTCCAATCGGAAATGGTTGCACGGCAGATACAGTATATAGGGCCTGCTTTGAGCAGGTTGTTCATCAGAATGAGAAATATTATAGAAGATTCCCCCAAGATATCCCTGTTGTTTGTGAACTAGTTAACTTCTTAAATGAAGCTGAAGGTGGAGGGGTAAGTTCATAACTTCATCCTGGGCTCTGTTTTTGGGGAAATTATTAGGTGCGGACACCGGACGTAGAGATGCGTCCGGATTACTGGATGCACTGTGTACGCTCTGCTTACACTCTACGTACGTTCTGCTTACACTCTGCTTATACTCTACGTATTAAGCAGCAAATCCTCATAACTAAATATTTGCTGCTTATTTACTACAAATACGCAGTATATACGCAGAGCTTAAGCATAGGGTACGCAATAATCCGGACGCATCTCTACGTCCGGTGTCCGCACCTAATAATTTCCCCTGTTTTTGACAATGCAAGTGCCTTTGTATCTTTAAGTTATAATTTTCTTGAACAGGTCTCTCTCCCGTCTGGAGGAATTCTGACTCCTAAGGGTCTGCAAATTCTTGGACTTGCAGGTTTAGGATCTGGTGGTGGATTTGAACGTCTGCATTACATGTAAGTTATTTTATCCGTACTTAGAATTTAGTTTAAACAAAGAGATGACTAACATAAACATAATCCTAGGTTTGAAAGGATCTGGGATCCTGTGTTATTTCCCGGAGGAGAGAAGCAAATAAGTTATTACTTCTTGAAGGCTGTAAGCTCTTCTTTTATCTTTTGTCCTTCAAAGCTTAGGGTATGTTTGATTGCTCTCAAGCGGGAGGAAGTGACCCTTCCCACTTCTGAAATTGGGGAGCCTCTTTTGAGAAAATTATTTTGTTGATTGTTGAGTAAGTGAAACTTTCATTACTATTCTTTTAGAAGGATAAGATCTCTTATCCACACAAATTTTATACTATTTATTCACATCTTTGAATGTTGAAATTTAAAGTAAATTTGTACTAATTAAACATAACAATGGGAATTGAAAGTAATGTTTGATCTACTTTAAATCTCAACTTTCAAACATATGAATAAATTATATAATATTTGTTAGGGTAAGAGTTCCTATCCTTCAATTTGGCAGTCCACTTTAATTGGACAAAATTAAATATCATTTCAACTTTATTTTTTTTCCACGTGCACTTCATAGAGCAAATTAATTTGACTTTAACATATGTAACTTCACCTCTGAATTATTAAAAAAAAACAATTAAAGTTGACATATGAACTTTCCTGGACAAAATTGGTACCTTAAAAAAATAGGAGAAAAAATAATAATAAGTAAAATTTCAACCAAAAAATCGTAAAATACTTGAATAAAAATACCTGCATAACAACTACGAAGAAATGTGAGAGGGTCCAGAGAATATAAATAAATGTACACAAAATGACGAGGTTGTTGAGCATATAGAGACCACATCTACATTTTTATCTTGAACGTGCATTTCTATCTAACTTCCTCTCACCTTCATATGAAGGAACGTATACAGGAATTTATTTTTATTTTATTTATTTATTTATCCTACAATTATAGTCATTAATTTAATTAAAAAAGGTTTAATTTGAAAATAATAATAATACAAAGTCACAGTCTCTAATAGCTTCCATTACTAGGTCTCATGTTCTAGATGAGAAAAGTGGAAGGTTGTTTCAGGTGGTTGATAGCTAGCATAAAACTTGTCGAATAATCATGACATGAGTCATTTAATACATTGTGTAAATACTAGGGCGTTCCCTGGAAGCGACACGCTGTATGACCTAAATACATCAAGAAGTGTACAAGAGGCGCTGCATCGACCCCCATGTGCAACATTTATGTTGACCTCTGTGTAATGCACAGAAGAAACAAAAAAAAATCAAATCAGACCAAACCTCCTATCCACGAAACCGGCCGGAAATCCCGCAGAAATCCCGCTAATTTACTGCAAACGGCGCCGCTCCAGTCGATTTTCCCGTGAAATCCTGCTCAAAAGCCGCGAGCTCGCCTCGATCGAGCGCCCAAATCATCGTTAAATAGCGAGGGGGCTGCTCGACTCTTCCACGCTCGGTTCCACTCCACGACACTCTTCCTCCATTGCTCTCCATCTCTCCCGTCGCCCTTCACTGCTCCGACCAAATCCCGATCTCCCTTCCTCTCTGTCCGAGCTCCGATCTACTCCCCGAGCCGAGCTTCCTCCCTGCCGCCCTTACCCGATCCATCAGTCCCTAGAGAGAGAGAGAGAGAGAGAGAGAGAGAGACCTACCCGAGCCCTTCTTCGATTCCTTCGTGGCTGTTCGGCTCGGCTCTAGCGACGACTTCCCTTTCTAGTTGAGATCGGAAGTTACAGACTTACAGTGTTTTGATCGGAAGCAAGCACAGGAGCTCGTTTGCCGTGAAGTTAACCTTCTCCCTGTCACGCTCTTCTTCGACTCTTCCGGTGCTGTTCGACTTCGCGCATTAGACGACTTTCCTTTCTGTTGGAAAGGAAATTACGACATTTTGATTCAGAAGCAACAACGGGAACTCGTCGGTGTGAAGGTAACTTTGTCCCTCTCACCCGCTTCTCTGGCCAAATCCAGTAAAAACAATAGTTTTTTTATTAATTATAATAATTATTAATTATCTTTAATTATTATTTAATTATAGTTATAATGAAGGTAACTTTGTCCCTCTCACCCGCTTCTCTGGCCAAATCCAGTAAAAACAATAGTTTTTTTATTAATTATAATAATTATTAATTATCTTTAATTATTATTTAATTGTAGTTATAATTAATTAATATTTAGTAATTAATTATAAATTATAATTATTTGATTAATTATGATTAATCTTGCTTAATTATAATTATTCATCATTTAATTATAGTTATAATTAATTTACTAATTATAATTGATTAATAATTAATAATTAATTATAGATTTATAATTAATTAATTATTACGGTAATTAATATTAATTATCATTAATTGCAAAAATGCTACTCTCTCATCCCTCGATCCTCGAACCGACACTGCCAACCCCGCGAAGGTACGAAATCTCCTAAACTCAGATTGTCGCGTCGTTGTTCGCAGCAGACCTGAAAATAGCCTATACACGCCTTTATTGCGCGTGGTGGGATGGGACCCCGGTCCGACGCCTAAAGAGAGGATAGAGGATTCGGTTTCGGAACTTATAATTCACCTGTCAACTCCGCGCCATCGCTAAGTCACGTGTGTACGGAATAACACGCTCGCCGGGGCCCATGCGGGTTGAAGATATAATTTTTCCCCTTTAGTGTACCTATGTGTAAATACAAATTTATAGTGCATGTGCAGGGGGGTATTTTTGGAATAGACGCCTCGTGTCTGGGCTTGTACCAAATGGTTGGGCAGATGCCGTGTGGCGTGGCGTAGCAGCTTCTAGGATAGAGTTGTTTCGCTGCTTCGTACAGGTAGGAAACTGTCGTTGCACTATTTTGTTGATTTTCGTAGGCGGGTCAAAGTGCACTAACGAGTCTCTCCCTGCTTTGGTTCGTAGATACTTGGTATCGTTGTAGTTGATTGGTTCTATAGTACATCGTCATTGTTATGAGTGGACAGGTAGATGTATTCCTTCACAGACTGAAATTGACTTTCAAGGATACTGCATTTACTAAAGTCTTTATGCATCTACCCATCCGTGCATGTGGCAGCATTACATCTGTCTTCGTAGAGAGCTTGTATGTTTTTGGCAAGATCTTTACTCTTGCTTGTAGAAGGCATATATATTTGACTAAATGTTGGTAGTCATCGCTGTAATGAATAATTTTAGCATCCTGCTTGTTGTTTATGTAGTCCCCTTTCGTATTGTCCATAAATGACATATGGTGGCATTAAGCGGATCTACTGTAAGGGATCGTAGGTATTTACATTTGCTATGTATCTTTCGCCTTTAATTTGCAGTAGATTTGTTGCTCCACATTTGGAGAGTGATCACTTTTGTTACATGCATTAATCATATGACTACGAGCAGGTTATTGAACTTATAATCATACTAGTCTTTATTAGGCAAAAGAAATTAGCCACCATTAGCTACGAGTTTAATTAGTACGCAATCATGTTCTTTCGTGTTCTTTCAGTGTGCCATGCTGTTTGATCAGCAATCTCTTCCATATGGATTGATACAAATGTATGTCTGATTGTCATTGTTTTTCTTCCTTAATCTTTACTTGCATGAGACGCAAAGTTGCTTGCCTATATTAATGAGTGGTGATTGATTACAGATGTTGTTGGATTCATGCCATTTGTAGGCAAGATTATTGTTTGCATGTTGATGTTTTGCAATTTTGGTAAGCATAAGTGCCCTTCATCATTTATTCTGAAGCTTCATGGGAGGATTATGGCTTTGCAACATTGAAGAGGGCGATTCCATTACTCTTGATGAATTCTTTAAACGATCATAGGAATTTTTCTTTTCCATTAGCAACTTCATCTAAAAAAAAGCTTGCGAAAACATTGGCATTCCTTCATTCGATTGAGATGATTCATTGTAGGCTAATTATAATTGTTTCAATCAGTTTTTAATACGCAAGCTTGTAATGGGTGATTATTTGCTTTGCTTGGATGAAATTCAGAATGGATCACCCCCTTTTGATTAGCATCTTGTATTTATATTACAATGTCAATTATTTAACCCTTTAAGAACTTAATGTTATGGTTCAATGTTTCCAGTCAAAACTCTATTGCACCAAGCTCTTTTGAGTTCAAGTTCAAAGTCCACTCAAGTCTTTACTTGAGTTTAAATGTCCAATTCAAGTCATTGTGTCAAGTTCAAGTCCCAAATCTTGCAAAATCAAGTTCCCTTGAAATGTTCAAGATTGTTCAGTTTTGAGGTCCACAAGTTTTGGGAGTTCCAAGTCGAGTTCCAAACGAGTTCAATCAAGTTCTTTGTTCATCTTCAATTAGAATTGATTTATTTGGTTTTCAGTTCAAATTAGGTAGATTGAAAACAAGTCTAGCAAAGTCCAAATGGTTCCAAGTCCTTGTCCTGTATTTCAACAAAATTTCGGCAGCCTCCCGGGCGTCTCCCCCGTTTAGGGGAAAAAACCAAGAGGCCCGCCTACCCGCCACGCCACTAAAGGCGTGCACGGTTGTGTGTTGGTGAGACCACCGCGGCGTTTGTAATTTTTGTTTTCTCCACCACAGGCGCAATAAAGGCGTGCAATGGGTGTTTTATAAAAAGCATTTTGATAACAAGTTTTTATTTCCCCCGCCTGGGGTACTTATGAGTGACCCTGCTTCGCCGTACGTGCCGCCCGGGATTCATCCTAAGCCAATAAAGGCGTGCTTAGGAACAGTTCTCCAGTTTTGCCACGGACATTGAAGCAAGGTTTGAGTTTTAGAAAAGTTTCCATACCTCCGCGGGGTTGTCGTGGTTGACACGTGGATCGAGGGGTCACTCGCCTTCCTCGTCGTAGGTGTCGCACGGTTCCTCCTAACACGGCCACTAAAGGCGTGCTTTAGGTGGTGCTGGCCGGTCCGAACACGGACGGCCGAGGAAGGAGTGGAGGGATTGCATAAGCTTTTATTTTATTGTTTATTATTAAATTATTATTAATAAATTAATTAGTTAATTATATTTAATTATATTTATTGTATTCAAATATAATTAATTAATTAATAATTAAATTTATATTAGTATTTTATTATACATAGTGATTAATCTTGTTATATATTAATTATATTATTAATTAATTCGTATTATTTTAAATTTACTGAAATTTAATTATTAAATAATTAAAATAATAATAATATATAATAATAATATATAATACTAATAATAATAATCATAAATAAAAATAAAGAAAATGAAAGAGGGGAAAATCCCTCTGGTTCGGCGGATTTCGGGATTTGGCCGAAGAAGCGCGTTCAGGGAGAAAGTTACCTTCATAGCAAACGAGCTCCTATTGTTGCTTTGGCTCAAAATGCCGAAACTTCCGATCCACAACAGGAAGGGAAAGTCGCAGATGGAGCGAAGTCGGAGGGCAAAGGGGGAGTCGGAGCTAGGTCGGGTCGCGGGTTCGGCTGGAGCTCGGGTGAGATCCCGTTCAAGGTTGTCGGTTCCCTCCTCTCTCTCTCTCTCTCTCTCTCTCTCTCTCTCTTCATCTCTCTCTCGCTCTCTCTCTCTCTCTCTCTCTCTGCTGCGAGTCCCGTGGGATCGAGCTCAGGTCGCGAGCAGGAAGTCGGGCAGCCTTGCGAATGGGAAGGAGGCGACGATGTCGGATTGGAAGAGCGCCGGAATGTTCGGAGAGAGTGGTGCGGTGCAGAGAGAACGAGGCCTTTGACGTTCGTGCTTGAGGTCGGGACGAGGAGCAGTGGAGATCGGGATTTCTGGCGGCTTGGAGAGGAGGAGGTTCGGAGGGGTTGCGATGTCGGGCAGAGGCAGAGAGATCGGACATATTGGAGAGGTTGGACGACGGGGTCTCAGTCGAGTGAGGCTGGAGTGGCGAACTTGGTGGAAGATGCAGCCATCGACTTCGTTATGTGGTCGGTAGTTTAACGACGCGGAGATAGGGAGCGAATCAGAATAGATGGCCATGCCGTCGCAGGTTTTGTCGCAGAAAAAACATGGAGAAATGATGGAATTCGACGCTGATGTACAGTAACCTCGGCGGAATTCGGATTTGGACGGCTTTCCTCGACGGGATACGAGGATTCCCAACCGGGATTTTTGCGGATTTTCAGGGATCTCTCGATTACGTATCGACGAGGTATGCGGATTTTGTTCTTGGTTATTACTGGAGGTCAACATTATCTACTTTGACGCTGATGTTAATAGTAATGGTAAATTATTCTAATATCATTGACTCATCTTCTTCTCCATCAGCTGTATAGCTTGAATTTCAAAAAAATTATTCTTAAAAAAAGATAAAAAACTTTTTTAAGAATAATGTTACACCCGGAGCAAAGCATGTTTTATTCAAAGAACTTCAAGGATTGGGTCCGCGTTGAAAGAATGCCTAGAAGGAAAATGGCTGAACACAAGGAGAAGAACGTTTTTAAAGGTTCTTCTTCCTTAATATCCATTAATATGAAAAAGGATTCTTCAGTGGATAGCAACAAAAGAGAGATGCTTTTTGAAGATGGAACAAGGTCTTCAAGTTTTGGCAAAGACTTACTAAAGTTATGAATTTTTCATTGAAATGTATTTTTCATTATTTAGTTTTTATTTCTTTCCCTTCCTTTAATTTGTTATTTTAAATTTTGCTTAATTTGTTTATGTGGTCTTTACTATTTCTTATTCTTAACTGGATGGGAACTTCTGGATACTAATCAACCCTCGGGTTGTTTTATACTGGTATCCCCTGTATCTCAACAGTTTCAAAAATAGTTATAGTGGACTTCAATTACAATTATAATAAGTTTAAAAATAACAAATTTTAAGTTTTTAATAAGATACTTTTTCATGTTGAAAAAAGGTATCATTAGCTTATGTTGCCTAGTTTGTATTAGGTTAACTTCTTTTTCTTCTTAAGTGCAATTTTTGCTCTTCTCAAAAAAAGAAAAGGTCAGAGTAGCTCTAGATGACAGATAAGACTAGAGAGAGTCGCC
>NW_021318595.1:14842652-14853588 GCF_001605985.2 Dendrobium catenatum | reverse complement strand
TTAGATGTTTTGGTCACATAAATTGGTGGCCTTCTGATGACCCGATTAGAAAATTAAAGGTATTAGATTTGACCTATGTTAAGAAAGTTTGAGGTAGACCTAAAATGACTTGGTTAGAAAATATTAGAAATGACTTTTCTTTATTAGATTTAAATGAGAATTTGACTCTTAACATGACACAATGGAGAAAAGGATTCATGTAGCCGACCCCACGTAGTGGGATAAAGGTTTGGTGTTGTTGTTGTAGTTTCTAATAGCTATGTGCTGATTAGAAAAAAAAATTGGGGTAACACCCCTTCACTAACAAACTGGCAATTCACCCTGGGACGGGCTTCTCCTTATCAAATTTTTTGAGGTTTGCAAACCTAGAGTTGAAACTATGATGAGAGGAACTCGTTTTAGAAAATTTGGTCCCATAACAAACTATAATTAAAATCCAATCTCTTATTTTTAATGCATCTAACTTGGGATTATTCAAAAAGAAAATAAAAATAATAGAAAGATTTTTCTGGCTTTTGAAAACTTACGGAATGTTCCTCAGGCTCTTAGAAACTTTTGAAATGTTCTAAAAAACTTCAGAACATAGATAAGTTCTTTCAACATGAAATAGTCAAACCCCTTAATTGCTTTCATGCTATAAAGGTCCAATCCTAATTACAATTAGCAGTTGGAAAGCCACTTACATCAATAAATTACTAACATATTACTATCTAATATATTATGCAGATATTTACATAATTTAACACATTATAAGTTTTTCATCAAATTTATGTACATAAATTAGTCTATTATAATAAATTATATTATTTGTATTTAATTATCCACTTATGTATGTGAGAGGCCTTATGGTTCGATTTAATCACTTTCTAAGTGACCGAGCATATCATGAAGTTTGATGGTTAAGAATCTTATGTATCACTTACCTGGAAACAAAATTACTTTGCCTGTATGGTTGAAAGGTTAAGTGGAAAGTGATTTTGTTTCCTTGATTTGTTTCACTTCAAAAAATTTCAGTTATCCTTCCAACCATACAGGCTAAATAATCTCACTTTTTATTTTTCACTTCCGCTTCTCCTGTGAACCATACGAACATATAAATCCCACTTCACACACATTTGACTTCCTAATACAACCAAGCATCTCCTTAAGTAATTTTTTCTCCACTTGAAAAGCTCATTCATGTGTATCTGCAACCTTGTTAATTTCTTTCTTTTTTTATTAGCCTTCGGCTTTGTTTGGGATGGCTTTCTTACTGCTTCTTAAAGCAACTTTTTAGTATAAAAATTTTAATTTTTGTATTAAATTTTTTTTTACGAAGCAGTAAGAAAGCCGCCTCAAACGAAGCCTTATTTTTTAGATTCTAGTAAAAGATAACTTATTTTCTGCCTATCTTCCATTGCAGTTTGAAAATTGGGTAGAGTTTGATACAAATCCTCTCTATGCTCTTCTGCATGAATCTATATATTGCCAGGTAATCCTTTTACTTGTATACCTGGTCATGTTGATACATGTAAAGAAGGTATAGTAACGTATTGATGCATGTGCCTTTTTTATATCCTGAAGGGTGCTTCATCACAGTGGTCTGCTCATAAATTAAGAGGTGAATATGAAAGCATATTTGACCCCATCAGAGCTGCTAAAGAAATTCGCCCTGTATTTTTTACTGGAGAGGTAACGCTAACTTTGATAAAGCAATTTAATAATACTGTTTGATAACGTTCAGATTCCAATTATTGAACCTTTTCGAGATTTAACTTTTCTTTGCAACTTCTAGTCAGTTTGTACATGGCTTGCTTCATGCTTGAATTCAACGGTAAATAATCCTATAGAGAATCTTAAATAATATCATCAAGATTGCAGCCTATGAGAATTTTTTCAACTAATATGCTCTATAAAATGATAGATTGAGAAATGAACGCATTAGAAGATGATAAGAGTGATGTCTAGTGAAGTCGAGGTAGTAAAAAATTGACTAAATGATTTGAATTTGCATGTTGAAGAGTAGAATATTCAATAATAAGATAATTAGAAGATTAATGCAAAATCATTATTAAGGAGTAGTCTGAAGATAATATTGATGAAGTTATGAAAACAAATTGAAAAAAATTATATTGAACACTTTACAGAACACTCATCTATTACAATTAAAGAATGAGGATTCATAAAGACAGCTCTAAAGCTGAGATAAGGCTAATGACAATGTTGATGATTGCAGCTTATGAGATTATTTTCTTTTTCGAGGAAAGTATTTCATGCAATGCATTAATATGGTTTACAGATGATATTCCCATGGATGTTCGATGAGTTCCATGCTTTAAAACCATTCAGAGAAGCTGCTCACTTATTAGCTGAAAAAGACGATTGGCCGCCACTTTATGATGTCAAAGTGCTCAACAATAATAAGGTATATCGGTATTTCTTATATCGTAGGTAGGGGTGTAAACGATTCGAGTCGAATCGAGTGGTGGTCTTATCGAGCTCGGCTCGTCAGTCAGAAATTCGACTCATCCAACTATAAACGAGATCGAGCCTGGTGTTTGGGCCGCCTTCCACCAACGAGTAAGCCTCCGCGGTCGTCGTCCTTATCCACGAACGAGTTCACGGTCCTCTGCCATTTGAGTTCCTGAGCTCCCACAGGTAATTTGAGGTGGCTCGCGAGCTCATGAGTCGAGTCTTATCAAGCTCAAACTCGAGCTCGTAACTCGATAAGCTCAGCTCGTGAGCTTATTAAACAGTCGAGCTCGAGCCAGCTCAGCTCACTTACACACCTAATCGTATGTGTCCTACAAGATTCCTTACACAAACTTAGAATTATTCATCCTTAATAGTACCTATGATTTCATTTTGCAATTACTTCAGGTTCCTGTAGCTGCTGCGGTTTACTTTGAAGATATGTATGTAAACTTCCACCTTGCTATGGAAACAGCATCAGAGATATGTGGGATTAGACTTTGGGTAACCAATGAGCACATGCACTCAGGACTTCGAGATAGTGGATCTCAAGTTTTTGATCAGTTGATGGGAATGTTGCAGGGAAAGAAACCCTGGTTTTAGTAAGAATGGGATGATTTGTACCTGTAGATGTTTATAATGGGATTGCAATTTTATTAATGATATCACATAAAAATTTTCTGAATAATAAAGAAAGGCGTTATTAAACTTGTGCTGTTGCTTTATGCTATATAGTTGGTTTTTGCTACTTGCATGGAAATGGTCTGTAGCTTAAATACTAAGTATAGCATGGGAAACAATATTTTATTTTTCTCCCATATAAATTTTTATTTTTGCAATTTTTTTTTTAATTTTTACGAAATTTATTTGAGTTGAATGAGGCTAACCTCTAGAAGGTTCTTTGCTCTAAGGATTTTTTTATTGGAAATTGTGTTAAACACAAATTTAATATAAACAGAATTCAATCTCAAGATATTAACAATATCTTTAAAATTGTTAATAATTAAAGCTTCGTTTGGGGTATCTTTCTTATTTTATTTTTCTCTTTGCCTCTTTAAAAAAAAAGTTTGAATTAAAATTTACTTTTTTTATAATAATTTTGTGAAGCATGAGGAAATATAAGTTAGCTTTGTTCAAACCTTTTGAAAATGCCAATTAAACGTTATTCCATGATGTTGGGCTAAATTAAAAGTGGATAACATGGGTGTGAGGGCAAACCAGTATGAGCAAACTACTAAATATTAAATATTCCTGAAAAAGGAAGTTCCATACAAGTGATTGACTTCATGTACAAAAATTTATATTTTTAATTTTGAAATTTATGTTTTATGAATAGTATAAATTTGTTTTCATGAGTTAACCGAGAAGAAAGTGAAGCATATGTACAAATCTCATTAACACGACAAGCGGTTAGAATAACTGCTTTTGAATACTCGCAATGGTTTCTTGAGAGATGTTCAACTCTAATCACCTCATGCAGGTTCCAACCCAGCCCACTTCACGAATTGATGCAACGCTCCTCACGGAACTTGCACAATACAAAGGCAAACAAATCGTTCCCTCGATTCGATTCAAAAGATACAGACGAATCGAAGTCGGAACTCTCTCTCTTTCTCTCTTCATTCGCATATCCATCTCGACCTTGTCTCGCATGAAGGACCATAGTCTCCAAACTCGGCCACTCGTCGACTCGCCAGCGAGACTCGACCTCCGCACCACCTCCCACACACACGACCTCTCTCTCTCTCTCTCTCTCTCTCTCTCTCTCTCTCTCTCACTCACTCACTGTGCAGACGTACCCCACACCTCTGCATGCAAACCCGCCTATGTTCAACCCAATCAACCCGACCTAGAATCCCGCACGCGATCCCATCCCTCAGCCACTCTCCTTCTGCATGCATGGCTTGATCCTAGCTGCAATTTGCATGACTCATCTCCCTCAATCCTGACATCAGCAGACCTAATTGGCTACCTTGCCTAACCCAATTTCATCCTACAGCCATCTCTTTCGCTCGATTCTCTTTGGCCGAAGTCGATCCACCCAAACAATTTGATCTGATTGAATGTTTATATATATATATATCCACAGCCGCCCTTGTCGTCGTTCAGCATGCATAGAGGTATAAATTTCTTCCTTGCTTAAACAACAGGTATCAAAGACATGTGTCGTTGTATCTTAAATCAGGGCAGAAATGTCTAACTGGAAGCTCTCGAACTAGTGCTGCTCATACTGCCAATGGGCGTAAGTGTTGAAGCTTATGGACAACTGATCAACTCTCTGACTTAAGGACGCATACTAAGAATGTTGGAAAGCTAGTGCTGGTGTTAGCAGAAGCTAGAGTAAGGGGGTGCTGTCAGATGGTCTCCCACTTCTTTCATCAAAATTGGCTCCTCTTCTACTTCATGTCTCCGCTAGTGATGAAAGAGAATGTTGATGGAACTTTCGATGTAGAAAATTGGGAAATGATCGACAATGGTAGGATGGACAAGTTCATACTTTTTATCTAGAACATTGGCAATGACTTGTCCTAAAGTAATATTTTGCTTCCTTTATGTGGAAGGAAGGAGGATGGAGGTGAGATTATGGATATGGTTGATAATCATTTGGGCTTCATTAAACTATGTTCCATGCATGACAAAGTAGGTAACAAAGGATAGGAGTGGGTAATGTTTACTCAATCTCCAGCTTTAAGAATGTTTGATGTTTGCAGAACATAATGGATAATGCAGACATTTTTATTTAAGGAATGGACAAGAGGATGACGTTGGTTTAGGGCAATATTCCTAATTGTTAAATTGACAACACTCCAATCATAGTCGCCCCTAGAATACATTGAATGAGGTTGAGGTCCTTCTGTGGATAGGTGAAGATATTAGGCTAAATCATCTTTGGTAATTTCTATAAGGCGTCTACAAACATAAGAACTCATGATAGGGACATCGACGCTAATCTTAAGATTGGCAAAAAAAATCATAAAAAGCTTAGAATTGAACAGGACGGCTAATGTAAGTAAGAATTGGAGAGTGGTGTATGTGAAGAGGTTCATCACCTCATAATTTAGGGCTTATTGGAATAGCAATCTGGATGGAGTGATGCGGGCTTCCTTATGTCGATAATTGGTTGCTTCATCTTCTACAAATCGGAAGAGGTTGTGACAGGGTGACAAGAGGAAGAACTGTCACCTTGGATCATACTAGTGTGCTTGCTACCTCTGGCCATTTAAACAATTGAAGGTATGAGTCAAGAAGAAAGAAGATATTTAAAGAATTGGATGAGTTTAGCTTTAAAAACCCCTTCAATTTACAGAGTTTTCAACTGATCGTACAGTACGATTTGAGATCATATAATATGTTCAGACAAATTTAAATTGTCTAGATAACTTATTGGAAAAGGTGGCCAAATTATACAATACGATAAGGATCATACTAGATGATATTAAGAAAAAATGTTCATCCTTAGGAGTCGTCTATACGATTCTTGACCAAATTGATCATACAGTACGAACAGGTGTTCGTATATACGATAGGTCAATTAATATCATACCAGTCAATTTGAATTCATCCAATGACTTTTGACACATGTATCATATAATACGAAGATGGGTTCATATAGTTTGATCACCAATAATTGATCAAATCAATGTCATTGATTTCATGGAAGGCAGAGATTTGTGCATGAATGTGTAGATCATACAATATGACGTTAATTATATAGTACGATTTTAACAAATTTTGTTTTTTCAATTTTTTTTTTTTATATTTAATATAAAAGGTGTGTTGAGATCAGGAAACATCTACCAAATGCAAAATAACAAATAAACGAAAAATAAAAACACAAATCAACAAGCAAATAGTCAAAAAATTTTAAAATGTGCCACACATCAGAATGCACATAAAAATGGTTGATTTCAAATGATAGTAATTCAGATTTATCCTGAATCAATCATGAATGTCTTTAAAACCTAATATAGTCCTCAAGGTACTAAAGGTATCATAGGTAAAAGGTTTGGTAAAAATGCCTGCCAATTGATTTTCACTAGCTATATGAGGTGATGGCTACATGATCTCTAATGAAATGATATCTAATGTTTATATGCTTAGTGTGGGAGTGTTGGATTAGATTTTTAGAAATACATATGACACTAGTATTGTCACACATAATAGGAATGATGCCTATATGTAGTCGAAAATCTAAGAGTTGTTGCTTCAGCCATAAGACTTGAGAAATATAATTTTTATAGTGATATATTCCACCTCGGTAGTGAATAGGGCTACTGAATTATACTTTCTACTTGACTATGAAACTAATGATTGACCTATGAATTAAAAAGTTTTTTAGGTGTTTTTTTACCTAACCTACATCTTGTAAACTCTGAGTTTGAATATCCTATGATTTTAAAGGATGAGCTATGTCTACGATACCACATACCTAAGTTTTAAGTGCCTAATATGTATCTAAGTATTCTCTTAATAGCAATCATATGGGATTCTTTAGGATCAGCCTGAAATCTAACACAAAGATATACACCAAACATGATATCAAGTTTATTGGTAGTCAAATAAAGAAGTGATCCAATTATCCCTCTATATTTCTTCTGATCAACTAATTTTTCATTGGGATCCTTGTCTAATTGAATGGTAGAGCTTATAAGAGTATTAATTGCCTTAACATTATTCATCTCATATTTTTAATGATATATTTGATATATTTTGATTAGTTAAGAAATGTTCCATCTTCCATTTGTTTAACATTAAATCCAAGAAAATATATAAGCTCTCCCATTCATTATTTTTGAAAATTCATCACAAATACTTTTATTTGTAGATCCAAAAAGTATATCATCAATATAAATTTGAATAATGAGTAGATATTCTCCTACTTTCTCAAAGAATAGGGTAGTGTCTACACTAACCTTAACAAAGGTTCTATCTAGGAGGAATGTACTAAGTCTCTCATACCAAGTTCTATCTACTTACTTCAATCCATATAATGCCTTATTTAATTTGAATAAATGATTGGGAAATTATAAATTCTAAAAACCTGAGGGTTGCTCAACATCAACATCTTCCTTAATCATCCCATTTAGAAAGGCACGAGTTAAATCATACAGTATGATTAAGTTTGTTCTATAAAACCCTTATCTCCAGTGTTAAGGAAGATTCTATTTTTATACTAATTGTGTGGTATGAATACAATTGTACTGTTTTACCGTATTAATATCTTGCTTTATTTGACCCTGAAAATCAAACAATTAAATCATGGGCAATTATGATCAACCAATCTTTTTGTATGATATTGTTAATACAATATAATCGAAAGAGTATAAAATTGTTCATATTAAAGATTGTATCAAACGAAAGCCATGATTTTTATACTGATCATAATGTACGATGTTCACAGTGTTGGATGATCGATAGTGTATGAAATTAACCATCCCAGAAGTCATCCCAAATGAACAGAAGGAATTTTTATAGTTCATACTAAATAATCTTATGATTGTACAATATGAAGTGTTATGAGGTCTGAATAGTTTGTCTGAATGATTGTTCATATGATTCTATATGAGTTTGGTTTTGTAATGATTGTACTGTACGATATTTGTATCGTACAGTATCAAGCAGAAGATGTATCTCTTAAAAATTAGGATTTTTGGAGCCCTCTATTTAAGCCTCGCATATTTTCTTGTATGAGAGATCTTTTATTGCTGACTTATTTTAAGAGAGAGCTCAGAGGAAGAAGAGGAGAGCTTTGGGTGAAAAGAAAGGCAGAGATTATTATGAGGGTGAGTTGTGAGGGATTCACAAAGGTTACTTCAAGCAAGGTTTTCATTGTCTTCTTCAAGCTGCCTTCTTGATTCCTCGGTAGCTCTAGGGAGACATTCTTCAGCATCATATTCAGGTTCTCTACCTACTCCAGGAGGGAGTAAAATGATTCAAGTTCTCTGTATACTTCAGGAGAGAGTAAAAGGATCCAGGTTCTCTACCTTCACTAGGATGGTGAAAAAGTTTAAGGTACTCTGCCTCACCAAGTCGGTGGAAGAGATTTTTGTAAGGGCTTTTCAGTCTAGTTGTGGGGGCTAAAGGAGAGGCACTAAAACGTTTAGTGCAATACTCAAGGAAGACTCCGGGAAGTGGATGTAGGTCAGATTTGATCAAACCACTATAAAATATAGTGTGTTTGTTCTTTTACTTTTTGTATTTTAATTTATGCACTCCTTTATGATTTTAGTGTGGTTGAAATTTATGATTATTGTGAACTCAATCTACTTTTGCATTGTGGGATTATCTTGTTTGTTTTAAAATATTTAAAAAGATAAAAATACTTTTCTTTTCTTATTTAAGTAAATTTTTAAAAGAATAAATTCACTCCACTTCTTATTCTTAAAGGCATGAACTTTAACTTAGGTTTACTAACTAATTCTCATACATCATTCCAAAAAAAAAAAAAAATGATTCAATTATTCTTGCATAGCTAGGATCCATAATTCATTAGATATGGCTTGATCTATGTTGATGGGTTATATCATAGAGATGAATGCAGAATGACTAACCTCTATTTTAAGTTTATGCCTAGTTCTAACACCTATAGATGAATATCTTAGGATGAGTTCTCTAGGGTGACTAGATGAGTATCTCTAATCTTTAGGCAATAGCTCCTAAGGTTCTACTCAATCTCCTTGGTCAAAGGATTTTACCCCTAGGGTGACCTCTACTTCTTCCTCTTCTTCTAACCTAGGCTCAAAAGATTTATTTGATTCATCAAATATAATATGGATAGATTCTTCTACTACTAAGGTCCTCTTATTGAAGATCATATAGGATTTCCCTATATATGAATATCCTAAGAAGACTCCTTTATCATATTTGTGATCAAACTTTCCTAGAGATGATTTTCCATTAATTAGGACAGAGCATCTAAACTAAAGATATGAATATGAGAAATGTTGAGATAGTTGCTTCTTAGTTTTGCATGTTTGATTTTCTTGCAACTTGTATGTTTTTTATGATTCCAAATATTATTTTTTTATTATTATTTCTCCTAACATATTTTGGAAGAATTATTTTACTCTTATGTGTACTAACATTTCAAAGAAATCATACTCCGGATTGTTGAAGACTTCAAATCAAGATCAGTTTAAAATTTATTATAATTGAAGTATGTATTTTCCATTTTATTGAGTCTGAGAGAGTGTAATTGTAATTGAATAACTGAGCACACACATACTGGGGGAGAGTTTAAAATTTATATTTTTTAAACCGATCGTACTGTACGATATCACTTCATACGGGATGATCTGGTCAATTATTTTTCCTGACGAGCAGTTGAACAAACAGTAATAAAAATATTTTTTTCTAAGTATGGATCATACGGGATGATCCTAGCTTCGTACAAGGACGAACATCTTGGGTCTATTCTCGCATGAAGATTGTACGGGATGATCCTAGCTTTATACAAGGATATACGTCTCGGGTCTGTTGTCGCGCGAAGATCGTACGGGATGATTCCAGCTTTGTATAAGGACAAACGTCTTGGGTTCATTCTTGCACAATTTTTTTTTTAAGTATTGATCGTACGAGACAATTCCAGTTTCGCACAGGACAATGATCGGGTATGAAATGATCGTACCGATTCACAACATGTTCGTACGCAACAGTATTTGAACTATTCATACGTACAAACATACGATCGTATTATACGATCGTGTATGCTCAAAATTGAAAAATTCAGTTTTCTGGATGATTTTTCATGTCTTTTGTATAAAAGGTCCATTAAAACTAATATTAATATCTTCTTCTTAATCTTTTCTTTGTGTTTTTTCAAGGGCAATTGAAGGACAAAGTGTTTGAGAGAGATTTCTTGCTAGTAGAGTGTGAAGGGTTCACAAGATTACTCAAAGGTAAGGATCTCTATATGATTTGTGTTTTTCACTCTTCTTATTTTTCTAGATTGCTCGTGAGAAGATCTTTGAAGAAGTTACGGTTCTCTGCCAACACTTGGAGAGTGTAAATAGCCGTAGGTACTCTACCTACACTTGGAGGGCATGAAAGGATGAAGGTACTCTGTCTACACTTGAAGGGTGTGAAATGATGAAGGTACTTTGCCTACACTTGGAGGGTGTGAGAGGACGAAGGTTCTCTGCCTACACTTAGAGGGTGTGAAAGGATGACGGTTATCTGCCGCACTGGAGAATGGTGGAAGAGTTTTTGTAAAGGCTTCTCCGCCTTATTATGGGGGGAAAATGAGAGTCACTTTTGGTAATAGTGTAATACATGAAGAGGGAGTCTTCAGGGAGTGGATGTAGGTCGTGTTTGACCGAACCACTATAAATCTTTATGTCGTTTAAATTTCCACTGCATACTTACTGCAATTTTAATTTTGTGGTTGAAAATTTTTCTTTCAAATAACTTCAATTAACTTGCTATGAATTGTTAACTGGTTTCAAATTTTAAAATCCAATATAATTTTTAAAATTACTAATACACC
>NW_021318595.1:14833433-14842518 GCF_001605985.2 Dendrobium catenatum | reverse complement strand
AGGTGTCTTATTTAACTCGAATCTAACATTGATCCTATTTAACACATATTTAGTATTTACAGCTTCTACCCAAAAGTATCTCAAGAGAGAATCTTCAACTAACATGGCCCTAGTAGCTTTTATTAAAGTCCTATTCTTCTTTTCAACTATTCCATTCAACTGAGTGGTTTTAGGGGCATAAAAGTTATGCTCTATCCCTACCTCATGACAAAAATATTCAAACTTATCATTTTTAAAACTCTCCAATATAATCATTATGAATAGTTGAGATCTCGCATCCTAATTTTCTTTGTATCCAAGTGGAAAAAGTTCTAAATTTCTCAAATAATTATTTTTTTCCTAGGAATCTAACCTAGGTGAATCTAGAATAATTATCAACAACTACAAATCCATATGACTTTTCTCCTATGTTGGCTGTATTAATTGGTTCAAACTGGTCATTATGAAGAATTTCTAGTGTCCAGAGGTGATGATGTCCTTAATTGGATGAAAAGAAGACTTAATTTGTTTTTCTAGTTCGCAGACATCACACATGTGGTCCTTAGTGAAATCTAACATTGGTATGCCTCTGACTAAGTATTTTGGATAATTTTTATAAGGATCTTCATGCTTGCATGACATATTCTCCTATGACATATCCATGATTCATCAAGAGTGATTTTTAAATACAAAGAATTTGAGTATTCAATGCATTTCAAATCAATAATATAAATATATTAAATTATAAGAAAAAAATCAATCATATAAATATTATTAACTCTTTTACATTCTAAAACAAATTTGTCGTTCAAATTGATCATGCACTTTGTGAAAAAAAAAATTTTGATGTCAAATTCTTTGTCACACAATTGACTAATGCTAAGCATATTATGCTTTAAACCATCCACAAGTAAGTTATTCTCAATAATAAAATTCTTTGAGTTTCCAATTATACCTGAGCTGACCACTTTTTTGATGGTGTTATGTCCCAGTATAACCTTGCTTCCTGACCTAGCCTCCAACATAATAAATTACTTTATATCTCTAATCATATGCCTTGAGCATCTACTATTCAAGTACCACATGCTCTCACTAAGACTTTTGTGAGAACACTCCTACAAATTCAATCAATGGTTAGATTTGGGAGCACAAGCGAGTTTGAGTTCCACCTTATGCTTTGTTGAATAACTTGCATGTATGTTATGCTATGGTGCAAGTGATTTAGGCCTCCACACTAAATGTGTCATATGGTGTATTGTGCAAGTGCAGGCTATGTGACATAACATGCCACAATAATGACATATAACCCTGGGGAACATATTTACTGGTCTATATTAGAGGTTATGTCTCTTCCTAGGGATATAAAATACATGGTATGCCCCAGGTTGTGGTTGTATATGTATAAGCCTATGAGTGTCCTATTGTAGTCTTTTTTACCTTATCTCTAGAGAATTAGTTATTCTTTTCTCAGATGTCGTTTCTAATAAAATGACATGGCTATTGGTTTCTAAATCACCTATAACTATATTTAATCTATCAAATGCTTTGTTTAACTCAATATAATCAAACTTCAAGGATTCATATGCATTAGTTAAGTCAACATGCTTCTTATTTAATGCATCAAACTTATCGAGTAAAGAGATGTGCTCTTTATCTTATACATAATGTTATATCTTATGATTATCATGCTCCTTTTGTAAAGTAAAAAATCATAGCTCAAAGTAGTATACATTTTCTTTAACTTCCAATATACATCATGATTTTTTAAAAAAATCACCATAGGATAACTTACATACCTCATCTTAATTAAACTGATCAATACTATCATTATCCATTATACACAAATTAGTTTTCTCCTATGTTTCATGTTTCAGTTATTATGAGGCAAAGTTAGCCCAAAAAGTCTTCTATGCATTTTCTTTTTTTTTTTTCCTGAAGTTTACCTTTTTAAAATCGTTCTTCTTGCTTGGATGAGCTTTTAGGTTGGGGCAATAAGATCTAAGATGCACTGACTTCTTGTATTCACAACAGATTATGTCATATGAAGCTTTAAAATTTCTACTTCTTTTACCTTTGCTTCATTGCTGATAACGCTTTTACCTTTTTTTTAGAAAGCTTTTGAATTGTTAAGTCATCAGTTCAATGTCGCCGTCCTTCTCAACTATAAAGCTATCATTGTCTGAGTCATTGGCTTTCAAAGCCACATCTTTCTCCTTTTTTCTATAACCTCCGTCAAGTAATTTTTGACTCACGCCATGCTCGTAAGCAATGAGTGAGTCAAGTTATCAATAGAATACATATTCAGATATTTAGATTTGGATATTATAATAAATTTTGCATAATAAGCACTAGGTAGACAACATAGGATTTTGTTAACCTTTTTAGAATTGGATAGTTCTTTACCAAGAGCCTGTAGGGATTTCACTATCTAAGTGAATCTAGCATATATTTTAGAAATTATCTCATTAGATTTCATGTGAAATTGTTTGTAGTTATGCAATAAAATATTTAACCTAGATTGTTTGACTTCACTAGTATCCTCATATGTGATGTTTAGTTTATCCCATATCTCCTTCCCAGTTGTACATGTGGAGACTCTCATGTAATCTTCATATTTCAATGCACAGAAAAAATAATTCAAGCACTTTGCTAATTGAGCAGGATCTCTATCCTCATTATTCCATTCATTGAATGGGTTTTTATACCTTAATTCCATTAACTAAATGAAAAGGTAAAGAATAACTATCTTGAATTAAGTAACACATGCAATAATCAATAGATTGTAAAAATGTTGACATGTGTATTTTCCAAAAAATCAAATGGGATGTTTGTTTTATTGAAAAATATATACTTTTGAAAAATATTAAATTTCTTTGGGAAAGTTAAATTTCTTGAATTTTAGTTTTGAAATCGAACAAGTTATTGTAAATAGTATATCACCTCGGGAGGCGAATATACCATTCAGTAATTAGTTCAAATTTCAAAACTTTAAATTTTATCCTGATTATTGTAAGCAAACTCAAGAGTGACAACATATAATCTCGAAAGATCAAAATGTTGTTCAATCAATTATTTGAATATAATAATTCAGATAAGAGATCATTAATTTCATAATCAAAATCACAATAGTAATTGATATATCTCCCCGAGAAAATAAGTTATCAATCACTATTGATCATTTGAAAATGGAGATAACGATCGTTGAATTTTGAATTTTCCCAAAAATAATTAATTAAAGTTTTGAAAATTTTGATTTTGAAAATCTGGCTGGGTTTCTAAATCTCTTATGAGCGTAAACCCTTGTAATTAATTACATTGTATGAAACCAAAGTTTTTCTATGAAAACTCTCGATTAAAATAGCGGTATGAATTTTATTTAAGATTTCAAGGATTGATGTCAAAGGAGATAAGGGTTGGAAATTTCAAATGGGATTGGGTCGAAGTTGAGCACTTATTTCTGGAGTCATAGGAAGAAGTGGAGGTGTTTTCATATTCTGAATTACTTCAGAAACACCTCTGTCTATCCTAAGTGTTGGGCTTGAATTTGAATTGAAAGAGATTTAAGTTAAATAACCAATTTTATTAGAAAGTTGGGATTTAATTCCAGGAGGTTGAAGGATTATAGCCTAAGCTTGCCTCATAACCTAAGTCTAAAGTGGGCTCTAAAAAATTAAGAACCAACCTAGCTAATGCAATATAAATCTGAACTTACCTCGGCCTGGATTGGGGAGCCAGCTAAATCACCTATGTGCTTTAAAATCATAAGTCTGATCTTTTAATATTGAGTGGTAGGGACGTTGTTTAAAAAGGTTTAAAGGAATGGGGTCAACATCTAGAGCAGATCCTTAATTGATCCCTTAACTTATGTCAGGTATTTGATGTCTAAATAAATACAATTAAGATTTAGACTCTATTTAATTTGTTACTAATGCAATGCATGCTAGTTGACTCGATTAAATGCTTAAATCAAATATGAAGCAGTTTTAAAAAGGCTTAAAAATAGGTTTTATCCTAAAGATGCACAGATTCCCCTTGGACAGATCTGCACCCTCATAGACCAGGTGATGTGCCAGAACCCACAGGCGGGGAGGCGCCTAACAAGTGGAAAGAAAAATACAACGAATATGCATGTGAACTCTCGGTGATCCCGAGCTTACTTCTTAAATTCATTAAACTTACAATGTTGACTTAAAAATTTTTATTTAATTTAAGTAGACAAATTTTAACAAATCCTTAAGAGCCTACAAACAGATTCCAGGCTAAATCAAATACGACATGCAAGAGGCGCCAAAAAACTACTAAAGGAAGGCAATCATAATCTCAATCAATAGCAAATAATCAACATTAATAAATAAATCAATTAAAGTTTAATGTCCATAGGAAAGTGCCTTTTAATATTATAAACCAGGGTCTGTAGAAAAGTAAAGTGGCCGGGCACCACTGACAACAATCCGAATTCTACTCCTAAGACTCAAGTGACTTTGAGAATGGGTCTTCTAGCTATCCACTTCTTCATCCTTCTGCAACTCCTTGGATCGTCGGGTCCGGATATCCAAATGAAAAGAAATTCCCCATTGGATGGGGTGTTATCTTTCATCTTTGGATATTTTTAAAATCATCCAAATTTGGAGCTCCAAATAGAGAGGGACTCTTCCCTAACGGATGTCCCTTCCTCTTTGAATTCTAAATTGGATGTTTTGACATCCCATTCTCAAGTCACTTAAATATTTACAACCATGATATAATCAAATTACATCTGAAAAATAAAATTCTAGACTTGATCCTACATGGTTATCCTAATAATCAGCAGTTATAATCAATCTCAAGTAGTTAATATTTGAAATTTAAAATGCTCAATCGCTCACAACAATGAGTGCAGAAAAGTAAGTAAACAAACACATCAATTCTAAACTAGCAAACAACATGCAGTAAAAACTATGAAAAATACGGCACACAACTGCAGAAAAGTAAATACTGGCCTATCCTAAAACTAGAGTTGGTTGTCCTAGCAAACCTTCTAAAGTGTGTGTAAAAGACTGTGTAGTTTGGATATGTCCTATATAGGATATTTGATTGAAGTTGCTGAAGGTTTAATTAGTTGGAAGGCTTAAGGGAAGAATTTAAGTTTGAGTTTAAGTGTTAATGACGTAAAATTGATTTTAAAATATGTTTTTTTAAAGGCTTATAGGCTACCACCTATGTTGTACACCGAGGCCATGAAGTTTATTTCACCTTCCTTGGGGCTAATTTAATAGCCTCGTAGGCTTGGGTTACCTAGTGGTACGCGGTATAATTAAGTGATTTAAGTTGAATAAGATTTAAAAGTAAATGAATTTTAATTAAGATTGATTGATTACTGGTTATAGGGTTGACTAAATATTTCTGGAGTTTTAGAATGATTTTTTAGTTTTAAGAATTTTCTGGATTATTTTAATCATTTAATTGAGGGTTAAAAATTGACTTTTTAATTAAGGTTAAATTCTAGAAAGTTAATATTTTATTAAAATATTATACCTTAAGATGAGTTTTTAAATACTAAGTTTGCTGGATTTGGATATTTCTAAATTTAATTATGTTGGATTGAAGTTTTAACTTGATTTTGACTTAAGTTTGACCAATTTGTTGACTTCTTCAAATTTAAATAATTTCTAAAAAATTTATCATTTTTAATAAATATTAGATTTTATTACGAGTTGAATGCCTTTGAGTTTGTTCAATTTTGATTTTTCTAGAATTAGTTATAATTTTTCAAAGTTGATGCGCTTATTGAATTTTTAAAATAGTTTAATTAAATGGTTTTTTATGATTTTGCTCCAAATAAACTCCAAACTCTTTGAAATCAACTCCAAAGGTCAGGAATAGCCTAAGGAGAGATTCCTAAGTGTTTGAGAATTTTTTGAAATTTTTAATTATTTTTAATTAATTAAATGAATTAAATATTCAATTTCACTTAAAATTAAATTAAGCTCAGATTTTCTGTCAAATTAAATTGGTTTTAATTTTTATTTATTAAGAATTGAATTTTGGTCAGTTAGAGGTATTTTTTTATTTTTTAGATTTAAATTTGATTTATTATAATTTTAAGAATTTTGAATGATTAATTAATGGTTTGAACTTAATTAGGTTAATTAAAGGACTTAATGAATTCTAAAACCAGTGAAAAATTTTCTTAAGGCTGGAAATGTCTCTAAGTTCAAGTGTTCAAAGTTTTGAGTCAAAAGAATGTGAATCCTAATTTCTAGAATTAATCTATATTTTCTAGACAAATGTCCTTAATTATTATCCTTAATGACACTAAGTTGAAGGTTTGCAATCAAGGTCATTCTAACCCTTGAACTCAACATATACATGAACATGCACAAACACAATCAACTCCTAAATCTAGGAGAGCCTTAAACTATACGTTGTGAGCACCCTAAACATGCAAAGCAAATTAAAGCTTAATTAATTGAAGTATTAATCAATGAATAATTAGCAAAGTAATTACTCATTGAATAATCAACGCTCCCTATAAATTCTATTCAATCATGCTTAATCCATGTTTAAAGTTTCAAGGGATCTCTCAAATTTTAAAGATTTAAATGTATATAACTTTAAAATAATTATATTTATATATATAAAGATATAGACTTTAAAATAAAAATAATTAAAAATATCATTAAAATAATTTTTAAGGATTTGAGAAATCCACTAAATTCTTAAATTATTTAAAAATAAAATTTTTTTTAAAACAATTTTTAATTATTTAACATATTTTAATATGTAAAATTTTAAAATTAGAAAAATATTTAACTTAATATTTAAGTAAATAGTAATTAAAAATTTAAAATTAATAAAATAATTTTAAGTTTAAATTAGAGGATTTAAATTTCTGGATATTTTAATATAAAAAAATAATTTTTCTGATTGTTAGTTAATTTTAATTTAATTTTTAATTTTTTGTTAATTAAATCGTTAAAAAATAATATAAATTAAATATAGGTTCTAGCGGTGGCTGCTGGCTTTGCCACGTGATAGAAAACGAATGGATCGCACAGACGGTGGCGGTCAGCTGACGCGGCTCACTTAACTAGCGAGGAAATGCACCGAGCTATTGGATCTAACACGGTTTGATCTAACGGTTAAGATCAAACCACATGACCGTTCTTAATCCAACAAAATCGAACAGTTGAGCACGATCCCGCGGTTTGTAATGGACGACTCAGATCGCACTGAATGGAGAGTTGTCCGCGGGACCAACCGTGCAGTCGAATTGAACTGCGGAGAGGCTTAATCTGAATCGTTGTTCATGCGATCAACGATCCAGAAAATGTGCAGTTCATGAACATTGCGAACCGAGACCCTAACTAAAGAAATGGCTCGTTTAGGCAATCTAATTAACAAAATTTAATGAAATTTTAAACCTAGATTGACTAAGGTAACAAAAATCATGGGGAGTTTTTATTTTTGCTTAAGATTAGCTTTACCAAAAGCTAATTTGAACTAAGTGTATCTACCTAGGGTTTAATATTTTTACCTTCATAATGGACGGTATTACCCGTTTATATGCATGTTACATTTGTAGACTGTCCACACTCCATTTTGTAGAAGAAACCTTGATCTAAAAAGCCCCCCATCGCACGCTAAAGGCCTTGGACAGAAAATGGCTTAAGCTCGCCGGAATCTGGCCGCCGACGAGCTTTAACTGGTCGGGTTAAGTTTGAAACGTGTAGAGGGATGTTTTGAGAGCTCAAACGAACTCTCGGTTGATTTGGAGGAGGATTGAGAGGTGAGAGAACATTGGGATTCGAATCATCATTCTTTGGTCATTTTCCCCCTATTCAAAATACCTTGGCTATAGGGGATGGTTCTGATCGACTTGGAGGCCTCCTTGATGCATGCCATCTGTCTCTAGGGCAGTTAGAAGCAGGGAATCAAGAAGGACAAAGTACACCTAGGTGGAAAGGTGAAATTGTCCTTTGAGCACATGGATTTGATTAAGAGATTAAATCAAGGATTAAGGAAGCTTTTAGAAGCCTCTACAGTCTGTTCAAATGGTTGGATGGGCCTAGGCTTGGCTGGATGGGTTGGATTAAAGATTTTGACCAATCTTAAGCTTATAAAAGTATTTGTTGACTATATTGACTAGTCAACCAGCAAGGGGCTGTAGAGGTGGTAGCTAGAATGGCTTAAGGATCTTGTTGTAATGCTTTGGAGTGAAAGCTAAGTTGTTAGGTTGGGACTTGAATCAAAACATGAGTCTATAGGTAGTTTGACCAAGTCTTGTGGAATTGATTTGGTTAAACCAACTACGATTTAACCCAAGATAAATTTAGAGATATTTGAATCATCCTCCAAATGAGATGAAGGGTTTTAAGGTTTACTTCGATTGGATTTAAGGGATTGATCCAAGCTAACTTGAGTCGACTAGGCTTAGGTCCAGTTGACCAAATCAACTAATGGTTGGTTCGAAGGTCCAATCACAGCCCAAATCACTAGGTGAAGTGATCATAAGAGTTTGAAGGAGTTTTGAATAAATTTGAGGTTTGATTAAAAATGAAAAAGTTTTAGGTTTAACCTGGTCAACCTGGGTTCACTTGGTCAACCAGGTTGACCCAGGAGCTGGAATCGAGTTCAATAGATTTGAATCAATATTTGAAGTTCAGTGGAGGTAGTCCCAAGGTATGCGAATGTTATTTTGATCAAAAGCTAGTTTTAACCCTAAAGGGTCTGTTTGCCCAAACTAGGTTGACTTGGTCAACCATGTTGACCTAGGATCTGGGTTTGGGTCCAACAGGTTTGGCTTGATGTTTGAAAATTGTTGAAAGTGATATGAAGAAATTTAGAGGTCATTTGATTTGAAATTGATGTTTGAATCCTTAAGGGGTATTTTGGTCAAAAGGGTAAAACTAGTCAACCAAGCTTTATCAAGGCCAGGGCTTGAGTCCATTCCACTCCTAACTATAATTAAGTTGCATTAAAAGAAGTTCTAGGATTTCATTTGAAGGGGTTATATTGAAGTTTTTGGAAACTTCAAAATTGCCCTTAAGGGGCATTTTGTAGTTCCTACAATACTCTGAGTCCTTATAATTGGCAAAACTCTAGACTCAAGTATATGTAATTTTGA
>NW_021318595.1:14808164-14829784 GCF_001605985.2 Dendrobium catenatum | reverse complement strand
CCTTAGCTATGAATCTATCCTTATTCCCAATCACTACACCAGAGTCATTCATTTTTTTTCTTGAAAACCCACTTATATTAGTTCCTACAATACTCTGGTCCTTAGTATTGCAAATCTAGACTCAAGTATTGTAATTTTGATGATAAAAATATTATTATTTCATGGCAACTACCTCGTGAAAATTAATTTATTGCATATTTGTTTTTCCTTATTCATTAACTTTTCAGGTCCACCATACTTACAACATTGATCAGCTCAAGATTGGGTAGATTAGGATTGCAGTCTATATTTTTCAGTCATTTATGTATTTTTTATCTTTCTTGAGTCAAATCATATAATCTTGTGAATATTATTGTTTAATAACCACACAGACACATAGGGGGAGAAAGAAAAATGTAATGTTAGATTTTAAAATTTTCATACTATATGATTTCAATTCATACTATATGGTTTTAACTTGTACTATACGAGTTAAATCGTACTGTATGATTAAGTTCGTTCTGCAAAACCCTTGTCACCAGTGTTAAAAAAGATACTATTTTTATACTAATTATACGGTATGACTACAATTATACTATTTTACCATATTAATATCTTGCTTTATTTGACCCAAAAAATCAAGCAATTAAATCATGGGCAATTATGATCAACCAATCGTTTTGTATGATATTGTTCATACAATACAATCGAAAGAGTATAAAATTGTTCATATTAAATATTGTATCAAAAGAAAGCCTTGATTTTTATACTGATCGTAATGTACGATGTTCACAGTATTGGATGATCGATAGTGTATGAAATTAACCATCCCAGAAGTCATCCCAAATGAACAGAAGGAATTTTTATAGTTCATAATAAATAATCTTATGATCATACAATATGAAGTGTTATGAGTTTTGAACAGTTCATCTGAATGATTGTTCATATGATTCTATATGAGTCTAGTTTTGTAATGATTGTACTGTACGATATTTGTATCGTACAGTACGAACAGAAGATGGATATCTTGAAAATTAGGATTTTTGGAGCCCTCTATTTAAGCCTCGCATATTTTCTTATATGAGAGATCTTTTATTGCTGACTTATTTTAAGAGGGAGCTCAGAGGAAGAATAGGAGAGCTTTGGGTGAGAAGAAAGGCAGAGATTCTTGTGAGGGTGAGTTGTAAGGGATTCACAAAGGTTACTCTAAGCAAGGTTTTCATTATCTTCTTCAAGTTTCCTTCTTGATTCCTCGGTAGCTCTGGGTAGACATTCTTCAGCATCATATTCAGGTTCTCTACCTACTCCAGGAGGGAGTAAAAGGATTCAAGTACTCTGCCTACTTCAGGAGAGAGTAAAAGGATCCAGGTTCTCTACCTTCACTAGGATGGTGAAAAGGTTCAAGGTACTCTGCCTCACCGAGTCAGTGGAAGTGATTTTTGTAAGGGCTTTTCAGTCTAGTTGAAGGAGAGACACTAAAAGGTTTAGTGTAATACTCATAGGAAGACTCTGGGGAGTGGATGTATGTCATATTTGACTGAACCACTATAAAATATAGTGTGTTCGTTCTTTTACTTTTTTTGTATTTTAATTTATGCACTCCTTTGCGATTTTAGTGTGGTTGAAATTTATGATTATTGTAAACTTAATCTACTTTTGCATTGTGGGATAATCTTTTTTATTTTAAAATATTTAAAAAGATTAAAAAAAATTATTTTCTTATTTAAGTAATTTTTTAAAAGAATAAATTCACTTCCCCTCTTAGTTAGCCTCAGTCTTATTCTTAAAGGTTTAACAACCTTCATGAACTTTAACTTTGGTTTACTAACTAATTCTCATACATAATTCCAGAAAAAAAAAAAAAAGATTCAATTCTTCTTTCATAGCTAGGATCCATAATTCATTAGATATGGCTTGATCTATGTTGATGGGTTCTACCATAGAGATGAATGCAGAATGACTAACCTATGCAAAATGACTAACTTCTATTTTAAGTTTATACCTAGTTCTAACACCTATAGATGAATATCCTAGGATGAGTTCTCTAGGGTGACTAGATGAGTATCTCTAATCTCTAGGAAATAGCTCCCGAGGTTCTACTCTATGTCCTTGGTCAAAGGATTTTACCCCTGGGGTGACCTCTACTTCTTCCTCTTCTCCTAACCTAGGCTCAAAAGATTTATTCGATTCATCAAATATAATATGGATAGATTCTTCTACTAATAAGGTCCTCTTATTAAAGATCATATAGGATTTCCCTACATATAAATATCCTAAGAAGACTCCTTCATCATATTTGTGATCAAACTTTCCTAGAGATGATAATTAGGACAAAGCACCTGAACTAAAGACATGTATATGAGAAATGTTGAGATCGTTGCTACTTAGTTTTGCATGTTTAATATTCTTTCAACTTGTATGTTTTTTATGATTCTAAATATTATTGTTTTGATTATTATTTCTCCTAACATATTTTGAAAGAATTATTTTTCTCTTATGTATTAACATTTCAGGGAAATCATACTCTTGATTGTTGAAGACTTCAAATCAAGATCAGTTTAGAGTTTATTGTAATTGAAGTATGTATTTTTCATTTCATTGAGTTTGAGAGAGTGTGATTGTAATTGAGTAATTGAGCGCACACACATCGAAGGAGAGTTTAAAATTTATATATTTTAAACTGATCATACTATACGATATCACTTCGTACGAGGTGATCTGATCAGTTTTTTTTTTTTTTTGACGAGCAGTTGAACGAACAATAATGAAAATATTTTTTCTAAGTATGGGTCATATAGGATGATCCTAGCTTCATACAACGATGAACATCTTGGGTCTATTCTCACACGAAGATCATACGGGACGATCCTAGCTTCATATAAGGACGAACGTCTTGGGTCTGTTCTCACACGAAGATCGTACGGGATGATCCTAGCTTCGTACAAGGATGAACTTCTCGAGTTTTTTCTCGTACGAAGATTGTACAGGACGATACTAGCTTCGTACAAGGACGAACATCTCAGGTCTGTTCTCGCACAAAGATCATACGGGACTGTCCTAGCTTCGTACAAGGACGAATGTCTCGGGTCTATTCTCGCACGAAGATTGTACGGGACAATCCTAGCTTCATATAATAATGAACGACTCAGGTATGTTCTCGCACGAAGATCATATGGGACGATCCCAGCTTCATACAAGGACGAACGTCTCGGATCCGTTCTTACACAAATTTTTTTTAAGTATGGATGGTACGAGACGATTCTAGTTTCTTACAAGATGATGATCGGCTATGAAATGATTTTGTACCGATTCACAATAAGTTCATACATAATAGTATTTGAACTATTCATATATACAAACATACGATAGTATTGTACGATCGTGTATGCTCAAAATTGAAAATTTTAGTTTTTATGGACAATTTTTTGTGTCATTTGTATAAAAGGTCCATTAAAAACTGACGTTAATATCTTCTTTTTAATCTTTGCTTTGTGATTTTTCAAGGGCAATTGAAGGAGAGAGAGTGAGAGAGTGTTTGAGAGAGATTTCTTGCTAGTGGAGTGTGAAGGGTTCATAAGGTCACTCAAAGGTAAAGATCTCTGTGTGATTTATATTTTTCACTCTTCCTCTTATTTTTCTAGATTGCTCGTGAGAAGATCTTTTAAGAAGATCCGGTTCTCTACCGACACTTGGAGAGGATGAACAGGCGACGGTTCTTTGCCGACACTTGGAGGGTGTGAAAGGATGATAGTTCTCTGCCAACACTTGGAGAGTGAGAATAGTCGAAGGTACTCTACCTACACTTGGAGGGTGTGAAAGGATGAAGGTACTCTGCCAACACTTGGAGGGTGTGAAAGGATGAAGATACTCTACCTACACTTGAAGGGTGTGAGAGGACAAAGGTTCTCTACCTACACTTGGAGGGTATGAAAGGATGACGATTCTCTGTCACACCGGGGATTGGTGGAAGAGAGATTTTATAAAGGCTTCTCCACCTTGTTGTGGGGGTAAAAGTAGAGTCACTTTTGATAATAGTGTAATACCTGAAGAGGGAGTCTTTAGAAAGTGGATGTAGGTCACATTTGACCGAACTACTATAAATCTTTATGTCGTTTAAATTTTCACTGCTTACATTAAAGTCATATTCTTCTTTTTAACTATTCTATTTTACTGAGTGGTTTTAGGGGCATAAAAGTTATGCTCTATCCCTACCTCAGATAAAAATATTCGAACTTATCATTTTTAGGGGCATATTATGCTTTAAAACATCAACAGGTAAGTTATTCTCGATAATAAAATTCTTTGAGTTTCCAATTATACCTGAGCTGATCACTTTTCTGATGGTGGTATGTCCCATTATAACCTTGCTTCCTCACCTACCCTCCAGTGTAATAAATTACTTTATATCTCTAATCATATACCTTGAGCATCCACTATTCATGTACCACATGCTCTCACTAAGCCTTTTGTGAGAACACTCCTACAAAGTCAATCAATGGTTAGATTTGGGAGCACAAGCGAGTTTGAGTTCCACCTTATGCTTTGTTGAATAACTTACATGTATGTTATGCTATGGTGCAAGTGATTTAGGCCTCCACACTAAATGTGTTATACGGTGTATTGTGCAAGTGCAAGCTATGTGACATAACATGCCACAATAATGACATATAACCCTAGGGAACGGATTTACTGATCTATATTAGAGGTTATGTCTCTTCCTAGGGATATACAATACATGTTATGTCCCAGGTTGTGGTTGTATATGTATAAGCCTATGAGTGTCTTATTGTAGTCTTTTTTACCTTATCTCTAGAGAATTAGTTATCGTTTCTAATAAAATGACATGGCTATTGGTTTCTAGATCATCTATAACTATATTTAATCTATCAAATTCTTTGTTTAACTCAATATGATAAAACTTCAAGGATTCATATGCATTAGCTAAGTCAACATGCTTCTTATTTAATGCATCAAACTTATCGAGTAAAGAGAAGTGCTCTTTATCTAATACAGAATGTTATATCCTAAGACTATCATGCTCCTTTTGTAAAGTAAAAAAATCAGAGTTCAAAGTAGTATACATTTTCTTTAACTTCCAATATAAATCATGATTTAAAAAAAAATCATCATATGACAACTTAGATACCTCATCTTAATCAAATTGATCAAGACTATCATTAGCCATGAAACACAAATTACTTTTCTCCTCCTTTGTTTCATGTTTCAGTTATTATGAGGCAAAGTCAGCCCAAAAAGCCTTCTATGCATATTCTTTTTTTTTCCTGCAGTTTGCCTTTTTATAACCCTTCTTCTTGCTCGTATGAGCTTTTAGGTTGGGGCAATCAGATCTCAGGTGCACTGACTTCTTGTATTCACAACAGATTATGTCATATTAAGCTTTAAAACTTCTACTTCTGTTACCTTTGCTTTATTGTTGATGATGCTTTTACATTCTTTTCAGAAAGCTTTTGAATTGTTAAGTCATCGGTTCAATGCTGTCATCCTTGTCAACTATAAAATTATCATTGCCTGAGTCATTGGCTTTCAAAGCCACATCTTTCTCCTTTTTTCTATAACCTCCGTCAAGTAATTTTTGACTCACGCCTTGCTCGTAAGCAATGAGTGAGTCAAGTAAGTTATCAATATAATACATATTCAGATATTTAGATTTGGATATTATATTAAATTTTACATAATAAGCGCTAGCTAGACAACGTTGGATTTTGTTAACCTTTTGAGAATTGGACAATTCTTTACCTAGAGCATGTAGAGATTTCACTATCTAAGTGAATCTAACCTACATTTTAGAAATTATCTCATTAGATTTCATATGAAATAGTTTGTAGTTATGCAATAAAATATTTAACCTAGATTGTTTGACCTCACTAGTATCCTCATATGTGATTTATAGTTTATCCCATATCTCCTTCCCAGTTGTATATGTGGAGACTCTCATGTAATCTTCAGATTTCAATGCACAGAAAAAATAATTCAAGCACTTTGCTAATTGAGCAATATCTCTATCCTCATTACTCCATTCATTGAATGGGTTTTTCTACCTTAATTCCATTAACTAAATGAAAAGGTGAAGAATAGCTATCTTGAATTAAGTAACACATGAAATAATCAATAGATTGTAAAAATGTTGACATGTGTATTTTCCAAAAAATCAAATGGGATGTAATCAAACAAAGGTGGTTGGGTTATAGAATAACCCTCAATAGTATTTTATTTCCAAAAAAATGCCATGGATTATTTTTCTCAAGGTTTTCTAAAATGCTACTTGTGATTCCTGCTCTGATACCAATTGAAAGTATATGAGAGTTTATAAGACCTCGTTGAACTATCCCTAGGTGCACCAAGAGGGGTGGTGAGGGTGAATTGGTTATTTTAAAAATTACCCTTTAAAAAATCCTTTTCTTTTAGATATAATCAATACCACAGTTTATAAAAATTCAAACAAAATCATAATATGAAAGTGGAAGCAAATACAAAAATCTTATTTTTCTTTTTCTAACACGAATTAGATCTAAGCAAGAAAATTTATAATTCAACCAATAATTGCAATGAAATAAAAAATGTGTTAAAAAGAAAATTGAGAAAAATAAAAGAGCAAAAAAAATTAGAAAGAACATGCTATAATTTTAAAGTGGTTTGATCAACCTTGACATATGTCCACTCCCTGGAGTCCTTTTCGTCGGGTATTGCATTAGCACTATAGTGACTCATCTTTAGTCCCCACAACAAGTCAGAGAAGCCCTTACAAATCACTTCCACCAAAGTAGGTGCAGCAGAGAACCGAAAACTATGTCACCCTCCTGATGATAACAGTGAACCTCAGAGCGTTTATCACTCTATACTATGATGGCAGCGTACCTTTGAAGTCTTCCTCACCCTCTTGATGATGGCAGAGAGCCTTCCATCTTCTTTTCACCATCTTGGTGAAGGTAGAGAACCCACGACCCTTGACCTTGAACCTTTTCTCCCAAGAATAACTCCAAGAACTCACCAAGGCTACTGGAGAAAATAATGTGCAAGCTTGCCTAGAGTAACTATGTGGAATACCCTTACACTCCTCCCTCATGCACAACCTCACCTTCTCCTTCTCAAAAGCCTAAAAACTCTCTCAAGAATTCTCCCTCAGAGATCCTTCAATTCCTTAGAGACCAATTGGAATTGCTTAAGTATAAGGCTTAAAAAATCCCTAATTATTCAATTAATCAATCACTTTTCATACAGTATAATCTAGGATCGTATATTGTGATTAGTTCAAAATAAGGGTTCACTCAGTATGATGGAATAGTTGTTAAAAAAATTGTTTAATCTTTGTGTACTATTCGTATAGTACGATCGGATGATCATCATGATTAGTTCAATTATCCATTGTTCATACGGGACGGTCTTTAGGATGATTGAAAATTATCTCTGTCAATCATATACTATGATTAACATTGTAGTGTATGATTAGTTTAAAAATCAAAGTTATGTCTGGTATGATCTCTGGGATGTTGGAATTTCATCTCTATCGATCATGCAGTATGATCAACATCATACATTACAATTGGCCATATTTATTCAACCTTGATTTAATTGACAAATTATGAGGATTAGTTTAAGTAAGATTTCAAATATCATATAGTATGATTGAGATCATACAATATGATTTGTTCAAAAATAAAATTTTAAAATACTTAAATCGTCTAGTGACTAGGGTTTCCTGACGGAAACAAATCATATAGTATGATCTATATCGTACATCATGATTAGTTCAAAAGCATTAATTATAAAATTAGCTGATAAAATTAATTTTTTATATAATTGAATTTATAGTATGATCTGAATCATACATTATGATTAGTTTAAAAAAATCAACTCATTTTCTACTTTTCTGTGTGTGTGCATGGTCGCCAATTTAGCATACACCCTTACATGATCAGACTCAAGAAATATTGAAAGATATTTAAAATATAGACTCTTTTAAACCATCATATTATACCCAAACTTTACCCTTAAACATTCTTGCGCAGTGTATGATATACCTTAAATGTTAGTACACATAGAAAAATAATATGCAATACATGTGCTAGAGAAAAAAAATCAATCAATAATCAATAATATTTGTTATCATTAAAATCACAAGCTAGGGATCCTAGATTATAACAAGTGTGACTACTAAATGCATGTTATTAAGGCACCATTCATATTATTATACTGATTTATTATTATTGCATAGATTTACTATTACTATATTATTTTATCGCTCCTATCATTGTACCGTTACTGCTATTGATATAGACATTGATGTTGTTTGATACTACTAATTCACTATACTGATACTAAGCATGTGGAATACTAAGCATGTAAGATATTGATTTGATACTAATATAGAATAATTATATAGCATGTCTATATAGTTATATGATTTTACTATATTGATATAATTTCGACAGTCTCTATTGATTATTTGATTTTACTACTTTATATGATTTCTTTACAGATTTATAGTATTAATAGGATGATTGCTTTATCAATTTGACACCAGTACTAATTTACTAGCTTTTGTACCGTATTATTTTAATTTTTACTAACTCTACTGATACTGTATTTGAGCTTTACTTTCTCTACACATATTTATGATCACATAAATATTACTATTATGATTTGACTGGTGATGTACATATTGCTCGTTTGTCTTATGTTGAGTTTATTTATATGATTTGGTTACTTGCCAGGCTCTTGAGCTCATTATATGTGATTAATATTTTTAGGTCAAGGCAGAGAATCAAAAGTGTGAGATTGACCAGGATTTCTTAGTTTTGTATCAGTTTTTATTTTAATTATTTTTTGTACTCAGGATAGAGCAGTTGTGATATAATTGTATAGATCATGAATTTTGTATATAAATTTTTAGAATGAATACATCAGCAAAAGCATGCTCATATAAAAAAGAATGATTAGCATCCAAATAAAAAAGAATAATATAGGGTTTTTTTGAAACATAAACCAAACCTGTTACCACATCCTAAGCTTCATTTGCCTCTTACTAGGTCAAATTACAAATATGGGCTGAACGGGAAGGGCACTGCTAAAGATCCACCAGCAATCACTAAAACTTTCCTTCTTAGACTCTTCTCTACCACCAAATTTGGGCCACTTTCCACTAACTCCACTCCTAATGACATCCCATATCTGTTGCATTCAAATCATTTTTTACCAACCTAGTATGCCTTACTAATTCAAAAAATTCTTAGATATGAAAGGGTACCAGTGGATGCCTCAAACTATCCTTTAGTTTTCTCAAAAAAAAAATGATAACATTTCTCCTATATGTTACTAACTAATTAAGGGCTATACTGAGCTACTACATCACTGATTTACTCCCATGAACTAGCCTCAAGAACTAATCTTGTATCTATTATGATGTAGAGGGTGGAATAAAATAGTCTCTAAAAGTCTCAATAAACCCCTCCCAGAAGATCTCAGCATTCATCCTATCTTGAAATTTCTCTCTGCTGGCTTACCCACTAGCGCTCAGCTTCTCCATAAAAAAGAAACATTACCAAAGGTATATTCTGGCCTTTAGGGCACTGTATCCCATCAAATAATTTCTCCAATCTCAAATAACCAATCCTTTACATCCCGAGGATCTACAACTCCTTGAAAATGAGGAGGTTTCAGTCTCAGAAATAACTACAAATGACGATCTATCTTCTCTTTTTACACCTAACATCCTGCTTCGAGCTTCTCCCATCAATTGTGCTACCAAGCTAGCAAACTACATTATCGAATATGGTGCTACTGCTTCTACTGTGCTATGGACTGTAGCACCTTTAAATCTTTGTTCATCAAATATTTCAGGATATTAAAGGTCAATTTACAGTAACACTTTCAACTATTAAAAAAAAGGAATTCAATACCATGTTCATCCACTTTTAATTAAACATGTAGGATTTAATATTTATAACTCCATATCCCCCACTCTACACTAACAAATTATTTTCTAAGACTCTGGTACTAATTTAATTCCTCACAATCACTACTCTTATACTACCATGTAATGTCATAAGATCTAAAAGATGAATTGGCACCTATTTTTCTATACTTCTAAATTTATCATCCTCAATAAATCTATATACACCAAAGCCAACTAAACATTAAGAACCTATAAAATAAATTACATATTCACTTCCCAAAATAATAATTTTCAAAAATCCAGATTCCAATACTTCTAACAAAATATAAATATAATTTGGGCTACAAAATCATAAATGCATGATAAACCATGCAATTTATTATCTATCAAACTGAACCTACTCAATAGAACATTTACCTTTGCCTGAAATGATATAACAACGGAGTGAGTATATAACTCTGTTTCTCACTACAAAATTCAATGCACAATTCTAAAAGTGATTAGCATAAAATCATAAGAATACCATTTAACTTAAAGTTTTAGATATACAAATGCACATATGAATGCATAATGCATGTATATTGATGCCCCTTATAACTCCCAAATCTTTCACCTCCCACATGTTCAAGAAAGGTGCAGAGCAAAAAAAAAAATATATCAAAATATAATAAAATTCTAATACAAAGCTAATTCATAACCAAAATAGAATATTCCAAAATTGAGCATTGCCACCTTGGGCCCAAGTAGAGATTTTTTAGAATATTTTCCTTTCCATTTCAAAAATTTCATAGCATGAAATGCATGATAATGCAAATATAGCTTGCAATTGAATTTTCTAAGAAAATAGCATCATATATCAACTTTTATACAAAAACACCACATTTCAATTGCCAATACAAAGTGTTCAAAATTTTACCAATTTCATAGAGGTTGTGTATAATGCAAAATAACATACTTTATTAATTATACTGCAATTAAAAAATGCTACAATTTTTTATAATAATAAAAAATTCATATAAAACAAATCAATTGATAAAATTTTACATTTTTATAATCAAATTATCCAAAATAGAGAATAAATTAATATACTAAAAGTTACATTGTAAAATCTTTTTAAAACTTAAGAAAAATACTTTCAAAGCATACCTTTTGTTATATATATTAGAATTGAAAATAGAAATGGGGCATGGATTGCCTATGTTAAGCACGATAATTCTCCTAATTGATCGGACGAACGAAAATCAGATTTCGAACCTCGAATATTCTCCTTTTTCTTCTCTTTCCTTCCTCTTCCCTCCTTTCTTCCTTGGTAAGTTGCTAGGCATTTGGGTTGGCATTAGTAATTTTAGATATTTTTTAATTTAAAAAGAATTAATTTGACCTAATGCCGCGGCCTGACAACCTAAAACACCACAACTACCAACAAAACTTCTAAACTCTCCCAGATTCTCACAAACTTTCCTAGGTTTCATTCTCAGCACCGCAATGACACTACCTAGCTATAACACTCCCTCAAAACCTTATTTCCTCCATTTTTTTAAAAGAGCATAGTGCCAAAGACTCGAACCCAACGTCGTAGTGCTCACAAAAAAAAAATCAAACTTCTGAATAAACTTCCTCAACCCAAATCTTTAAGTAATCTAAGCCCTAAATAACCCAATAACACTTACAACTGCTACAATAGGTAAAAATTACACTTTTAAGTAGATAATTAGCTGGATTTCAGACGACAAATATTACATATAGAATTTTATGTACAATTGTATAACTAAGGGGTATAGAAATGATACAACATATGGATCTTTTACATGACTACTAATCACTGCCCATAAGATATGCAATTTGCCCAAAGTTTATTGCTCATATGATATGATATTAATCATATCGGTTGCTACATATTTTTACAGTTATATGTTTACATTACTTTGAATTGAATGACTATATGCATAACGTTTTTATTGCTTTGTATGAATTTCAATTGTAAGTTCTAGTAATATGCGAAGGTGTTAGCATAATTTGTATTTTTTACATTATTTCAAGATGTCAAAATTCAGTGGAGTGAGACATAATCGAATCTTCATATTTTATTTTATTTTATGTATTTAATTTTATTTTTTTTTGTAGTTAAGAGTTTAGAACGATTTAATTTGATATGATAATTGATCTCCTGACAATTGTAAATTTAATTTTGAGGTATGAATATAATTGTATATTTTAATAATAGACATGATATATTATTGATTCCGCTTGTTTTACTTAATTAAAAGAAATTAGAAGCTATAATACTCTAACTAAGAGAAAATAGGAAATTCTTCCAAAAATTTGATCTAAGGGCGTGTCACGTCCTCCAAATATACATCAATGACACATTTCATAGGAGATGGGAAAGTAAGTGCTTGATATTGATGCAAGGATGGTTCCTTGAATGGTGGGAGTTAGAATAGGGTGATCTATTATAGTTGATGCTACACTTATCATCTATTATAGAGGTGTCATCAAGGGTCAATTAATAAATAGAAAATGAGATGTAAATTCTTATAAAAGATGCAAAACTGTAACATGGTAAAATATTTATGACAGTAAAGGAAGAATTTATCATATTGACATTTATGCTACACTTATTTGCAATTTCTGCACAGCTGCAATCATTTAAGTTGCTGATTTCATAAAAATTAATACCATTCTTTTTTCAGCTTACTTTAATGGTCAATCCTTTGGTGTAATGCTATGTTATTTATTGTTTAGAAGAAATAATTGCCATTTTCTTTGGCTGAAACACAAGCCAAAAACTTAAGCTTGAAGCAGTTTCATAAGTTCTAAATACACACTAATAATGACATAAGCTCTAATTAGTTTTATAATTCTTTTTTCTAATTACATATACTAGTGGACTATGCACTAATTAGTTTTGTAATTCTCTTTTATCATATGTGTATTTGCAAAGATCTCTCTCTCTAAGGATTGTGCCTTTCTAAGGGCAACTCCAATGGAACGACAAACACTTGTTTGCCGTTCTTGCTTTGCTCCAACCGACCGCCATTTTTCATGCCATTTGATCACGAATGAACAGTGCGACGTCAATATTGACGTGACACTGTTCATCTCCGTCATTTTGTTGGTCTCTACCGAACTTGCGGAAGAAAAGCACGAACGACGGTTACGGGGCAAAATGACGTTCGATTGGAGATGAATCACGGCATTTTTCGGTTCCACTGCATTTTGGAGTGAAAAATGAGATTTTCGGTTGGAGATGCCCTAAATGCTTCGTAGCTCTCTCCTTTCTATGTGACTTAACGTTTTATTTGGGACAGCTTTCTTATTGTTTCTTAATTAAATAACTTTTTAGTTAAAATTTTATTTTTTTACAATAATCTGCTTTAAGAAACAGTAAGAAAATCATCCCAAACGAAGCATTAAAAATATTGTGTGCAAGTCTAAATATCACATGCAGTACAGGAACTCTTAACTTCAGAGGCATCAACCAAAACAATTCTACTCAGAAAGAAACACCGTCATTATCAGCTTACAAGTAAATCCTCAAGCAACATAAAACTAAAACCTAACTAGAATAGAAAATACCCAAAGTTCTGAAGAACAGTGAGCTTCTGCAGAAAGCTGCTACCATAAGTGCATTAAACATTGGAGTCTACAATTGTGCGACAATCAAAGGACAAATTTCCGAATAAATTTACAATTGCTGGCAGAAGGTTTGCCTATGTTGATCAGCACATGCTTTAGCTTTTCATGAACCAAATCAAATTCGTGGAATTTCGGAGGATTCTGAATAACTTCACAGATTTTAGAACAAGGGTTGGCTTCCATAACACAGCAGCAAGAAGATAGATGTGGCACATAAAACTTCAAAATGAGAGCACTGAAAGTTCACCAAAATATAATGGATAAAAGCAAATGCGAAGCTGATATTAACCTTTACCACCCTGGAGAACATGAACTTATGTTAGTTGCAGTAGAGGATTGAGAGCAAAAGATTTCAGAAATCATGAATGCATTAGTTGAACAGCATAAGATCCTAAGATAAGAAAAAGCAACTAACATGCTTAAAGTCGCACAGTCGAGAAGAGAACTTCACACAAACTTCAATGGGATTTTCGCCTGCCCGGCATCGAAAAAATCCTTACTTTCATATTAAGCAGCTTAATCTTAAAGTTTTTGTCAGGACACAAATCCCTAAAGCCATAAGAAGTGTCATCCTAGTCATCTGCAGTTGCATGGAATCTGGCACGAAGTAGCAACTCTGAAAGATTGGAAATAGAGGGGAAAAACCTTATAGTTCTTTGAATTAAAGAATATTTTAATTTTGAATTATGTAAGTTCTTGGGTTGAGAAAGTGTACTAAGTACATGAAATTCTGTAAGTGGCAAGTCATCAAAGCTAGGGTGAGTGAAAGAGAGCATTCAATGTTTCCCTTTATTATCTCACAAACAATAGGCTTTATTCAGAGGGGAGACTTTCAACCACCTATTCATTCATTGAAGGGTAATATACTGGGAGGCATCTTCCCCATTTTAAGAAACCTTTCCATACCCAAATTATTATGAATGCCTTCATTCTTCTCTTCAAAATAGAAAAGTAGGCATTGAATCTTTTAGGGCTTTCTATTTCCCTATAAAAGAGGAGGGTTCCTCAATGTGAACTGAATTGAAAGCATTCTTAATCTGTAGTGAAGATGAGGATCAAAACCTCCATCAAAACTTAGTTCATATAATATGTCTAGATGATAGCAAATGTTATTGAAATGAGGAAAAGGTGCAAGCAGAGAGCAACACTCCATTATGCGACAAAGGATTTGTTTAGAGCTGCTTTCTTACTATTTTGCATTTCAACCTATTACCACATGTCTATTTGATTACTATTCTCTTGCTATTTTTTAGAAATTTTTGCGATGACAAGCTGTTTTTGAGAACCAAATTTGGTAGTGTGGCAATGGTAACAAAGCTAATATCCAACTTTAAAAAAGAAAAATATTTCTAATACCCACAATTGTTTACACCTACATTCCGTATGCTGGGAATCCAGTTCAATATAATGGAGAAAAAAAAAACAATTCTTGGAACAATGAGAAGGTAATTCATAGAACTTTTTCAAGGGAATATTCATGAACGCGTAAATGTATGTTTGACTAATTGACTCTAGAGAATGGATATCGATTAAAATCATATTAATTTTTGGCTCAAATAGAGCTTGGATCGACATTAAAGAACCATGTCTAACTTGATAGAGATCAAATTGATTCATCTTATAGCCAAACTTGGCTTGACTCAAAACTCAAATCAAATGACTACAAGCATATATTGATTTAGGGATGGATTGACTATAGATTGAACCATTCATCATCATCATTAGATCCAACTATTTCGGGTCAACATTATGAATCATCAATTTCCACTTTGTTTTTGCTAGAGTTCAGTTAAAGGTGCTAAAAATTGAAAGTTTGTCAGGGATGTTAAACCCTTATGAACTAGTCCCAAGGCTAACTAAGATGGGGTGAATTGGTATTTAAAAATTTCTCCAAACAAAATTACAAATACAACCGAACAATCATCATAGAAATTAAAGTGCAAAAATTAAATGCGGAAGTACAATAAGAAAGAACACACCAGATTTTATAGTGGTTCGGTCAACTTGACCTACGTCCACTCCCCAGAGCCTCTCCTCCGGGTATTGCACTAAACTCAGTGTCTCTCCTTTTGCCCCACAGCAAGATGGAGAAGCCCGTACAAAAACTCCTTTCCACCGACCCCGGTGAGGCAGAGAACCCAACTCCTTTTGCTTCCTCCTGAAGCAGGCAAAGAACCCAACTCCTTTTGCTTCCTTCTGAAGCAGGCAGAGAACCTCGATCAGTTGCTGAAGTAGACCTCTCTAGAACCCTCAAGGAAACAGGGACGACGACCGGAGAAGACGACTCAGATCCTTACTTGGAGCAACCTTTGTGAAATCCCTCACAAACTCCCCCTCACAAGATCCTCTCTCTCTCTCTCTTGCTCTCCCACTCCTCTTGGCTCTTTCAGGTCAGGACAACAGCAAAAGATCTTTACTTGAGAAAACAAAATATCTTTTAAACAAGAGCTCCAAATTTGCCCTAATTAGCAACTAATCATCAAATATCGTCCAGGACGATAGTATATCGTCCTGTACGATTAGTTCAACTCGACGAATATCGTCCAGATCATCGCCCTGGATGGATGTGTGGACGATGGAAGAATAACTAGATCGTCCAGGATGAACTCACGATCGTCCAGGACGATTCGTACAAAATGACAAATATCGTCCAGAACATCGCCCTGAATTGATTTCTGTACGATGAAAAAATAACTTGATTGTCCAGGCTGATATAAAGATCGTCCCGGACGATTAGTTCAATTCAGTTCATATTGTCCAGAGCATCGCCCTGAATGGAGCTAGGTCAATTATTGATCGTCCAGAAACTAAGATTTGTGAACTGATCGTCCCGTACGGACGATCGCAAGTTAGTCCCGTATGATCTTACAATCGTCCAGGCCGATGTGATCAAGCAATCAAACTTTAATTGTTTTCATTAATTACCATATTAATTTAGGCATAATTGCACTGCATCATCCAGGACGATGAACAAAAATAAAAGATGCCTAAATAAATCTGGCGGCGGATTCTTTCTGATTTGAGCATATCGTCCCGGCTGATGCTAATATCATCCAGGATGCCTTAATCAGGATGTCCTAATTAGATTTTTTTGTTTTTAACTTATCTTCCAGACCGATTGTTGGATCGTCCCAGATGATGTGATTAAAACAGAAAAAATTAATCAAACAGATAGAAATTTTTTTCCTAAGTGTGTGTGTGTGCAAGGTTAATTAGCATCAGGACCCACAATGTTACAATGGCTTCAAGAAAAGTTAAAAGACACTTGTCGTCTATGTTGCACAGATAGGCCTATTTATGAGGCATGATGTATCGAACACGTGTCGGATACGGATACGCCTCAGATACAGCTTTGTTGTGTCCAATTAAAATATTATTTAAATTTGATCGGACACGCGTATCCGCTCGATCTCCCTATTCATTTATGTGGCTTAAACATTTCGGCGAGCTAGGTTTTTCATTTTCACACAGGTGTTCGTCTTCTTCGTTGTAGTTGAAAGAGCGGCTCGACGACGAGAGCATGAAGCGGACAGGATCATCCTTCGTCGACAAAGAGGGTTGAAGACGCGAGCATTAAAGCAGACAGAATCCTTCGTCGACGGAGCGACTCGATAACACAAACAGTGAAGGCGACGTGAGCATTGGAGGTTCATTTTCTTCATTCTTCATTTTCTTCATTCTTCATTTTCTTAATTGTAGGCTCGGTACCGAAACTCAGTATTTGGTACCGCTCAGTACTCGGCATCGCTCGGTATTGCTCGATACTCGGTACCGCTCCGTACTGCTCGGTACTCGGTACTGCTCGGTACCGCTCAGCACTCGGTACCGCTCAGTACTCAGTACCGCACGGTACTCAATACAGCTCTCAGCATCGCTCGGTACCGGAACTCGGTACCGCTCGGTACCGGAACTCGGTACCACTCGGTACCATAACTCGGTATCGCTCGGTACTGCTCGGTATAGAGGGGTACCGAATGTTACCAAACAGTACCGAGAAGGTAGATAAAACTTTAAATCAACTCTTATAATAACATTTTGTTCCGGGGGCGCTGCCTTGGACCCCGCCAGGGGGCAGCGTCCCCTTAGACCCCCAGCAGAGGCGCAACATATCTACACTTTTAATTAAAAAATTTCATGTTTCAAATTCATGTGGATTAATTTGTGTCGATCCTTCGTAGGATAACGAGCTCTAGTGGTGTGGGAATTGAGTCTACTGATGGTCCATTCGAGACAATTATTGAAGACAACAAACCTCTGTGGGGTTATGTGACAAAAATAGGTAAAACATCAGAAGGGGGTGGAAATATTGCATTCAAATGCAATTTTTATAATGCTGCATACAAATGATCATATTATAGAGTGAAAGCTCATTTGTTGAATATTAGTGATCATGGAATTAAAGTATGCTCAAATATAAGCTCAACACAAATGGCTGAATTGCAAAGAAAAATCAGTGAAGATGAGCAAAAGAGTAAAAAAGAGCTTCCAAAACATATTCCACTTCCACGCACTCATGCTTCATATCTTTCATCATCTTCTTCGATTAGAAGTGATGATAGTACTGTTAATAAGGGTCCTTTTCGGATGGAGGGATTTGAACCAAAAAGAAGAAAATATATTATAGATAGTGCTTTGGAGAAAGCATTTAATTTACAAATGAGAGAACAACTAGATGGGAAAATAGCTAGAATGTTTTACTCAGCTGGACTTCCTTTTAACCTAGCAAGGAATCTACATTACAAGAATGCATTTACCTATGCATGCAATAATAATCTTGCAGGATACGTGCCACCTGGATATAATGTCATTAGAACGAAATTGTTGCAAAGAGAGAGGAATAATATTGAGAAGTTGCTCGAACCTACTAAAAGAGCTTGGAAGGAAAAATGAGTTACTTTGGTTTGTGATGGGTGGACAGATCCACAAAGAATATGACTTATCAACTTTATGGCTGTAACAGAGAGTTATCCTATGTTTATCAAAGCTGTAACTATGAAAGACAGTACAAGGATAAATTCTTCATTTCTAATTTAATCAAAGAAGTTATCATGATGGTGGGGCCTTCAAACATCATCCAGATCATTACTGATAATGCACCTGTTTGTAGAGCTGCAGGTCTACTTGTAGAGCAAACCTATCCTCATATTTTCTGAACACCACGTATTGTGCATACGCTTAATCTTGCCTTAAAGAACATTTGTGCAGTTAAGAATACCAAGGCAAACGAAATCACCTACAATGAATGTCATTGGATAACAGTGATTGCTAGAGATATAGTTGTAATTAAAAAATTTATTATGAATCACTCCATGAGACTCTATGTTCAATGATTTTTCTAATTTGAAGATGCTTGCAGTTGCTGAAACTTGATTTGCCTCGGTTATAGTGATGTTGAGAAGATTCAAAAAAAATAAAAAATGATCTTCAAGCTATGGTGATCAGTGACAAATGGTCATGGTATAGGGAAGATGATGTTGGAAAGGCAAGATATATAAAGGAGAAGCTTTTAGATGATTTATGGTGGGATGAGATTGAATACATCATAAATTTTACAGATCCAATTTATGAGATGTTGAGAGCAGATACGGATAAGTCTTGTTTACATCTCCTTTATGAGATGTGTGATTCAATGCTTGCCAAAGTAAAGGAAATTATATATAGACATGAGAGAGGCACTTCATGAAGACACAAGCTTCTGGGATGTTATTTATGCTATTCTAGAAGATAGGTGAAGCAAAAGTAATACACCTTTACATTGCTTGGCTCACTCACTAAATCCTAGATAAATTTCAACATTTTTCATTATTAATTCACAATTTGTTGTTTAGTAATTTCAATATTTTTTTTATTATTTCATTTTAATATTTTTTGAAGATATTCAACTAAAGAATGGCTTCAAGAGGATCCTCAATGAGTTTCTCCACAGAAAGATTTAAAAATTTCAAATATGAGGAAGACGTGTTTGAAGCGTTATTTTCCAAATGAGGAGAGAAGAAGTGTCAATATTGAGCTTGCTAAATTTTTTTGGTTATTTAGAGGACTTTGATGACCAAGAGTCATTGCGTGATAGGTGGAGAATTGATCCGAAAATGTTGTGGATTGTACATGAGGCTTCAGCACCTCTACTTCAATCAATCGTCATAAAATTGCTTGGTCAAGTTTCATCCTCATCTTGCTGTGAAAGAAATTGGAGCACATACTCGTTCATCCAATCAATGAAGAGAAATAAAATTACTCCACAACGGGCTGAAGATTTAATTTATGTGCATACAAACCTTCGGCTTCTCTCAAGAAAACTTCAACTTATATGGAAGGAGACAACAGGATGTGAGATGTTGCTAGAGATGGATTTGAATCTCTTGAGGATATGAGAATATTAGAAACTGCTAATCTTTCACTTAATGATCCTGAATTAGAAGCTATGATATTTATTGAAGATGACATAGAAACTCAAAGAAAAACCACGGAAGAAGCTAATCCTATCATTCCTTTTATTGAATAGTTGAAATTTCATGTGCTGGACAGTTTATCTTCTTTTTTTTGTACTAGACATTTAAATATTTAATACTTACTTTTATTTCAATTTTTTTGTCATTTCAAATATTACACTTTGATTACTTTCTTAATTTTTAGGTATTATTTATATATTATAATGTTGTATCCGCGTCGTATCCGTATCCTGTATTTTTAAGAATTGGTGTGTCTCGTATCCGTATCATGTCGTATCCATATCGTCATATCTGTATCGCCGTATCGGTGCAACATAGATTGTTGTACATTACAAACTGACTCAGTTCTAATCTACCCAATCTTGAGCTGGTTCGATTTGCAGTTTGATCTTGTGGACCTGAAACGTTAGTAGGCAAGGCAGTCGTAAAAAAACAGAAATGTTTGCTATCATCAAAATCATATTCCCTGAAATCAGATTTGCAACAAAAATATTCGTCTAAAATCACTTCAAATAAATTATATACATGTAACCTTAGATCTACCCTTTTCCCCTTAGTAATTCTCTTATAATAAATTTATCAGCTCACTAATGGGTCAATTCTACAATTTGATATATATGCACAAATCACAAAACTCTATTTTCAATCAACTTATCTTCAATAAATGTTATTCCAACATTTCATATAACATAACCATTCATTAATTAATTAATCCTAATTTTGCCATATATTCATATTAACATTGTCATTATAGTCACACTCAATTTAAATATCAATGATTTTTTAACATTGAAACATGCAAATGCATATAATATTGTCAGCCTAATTGTGATTTTATAAACTTTACATTTAAGAATCTATAATACTCTCATATAACATAGAAAAACATGAAGCATTTCCCCATTTTAAACATTTAATGTTAAATCTAAGGGGTTGTTTGGCAACATGATTTATGCTAAATCCTACCAAACAGGATTTGAGCGCCAGATTTGTCGTAAATCCCCGATTTATTAAATCATGTAGTTCGATGGATTTACGGGATTTGACCGAAGAAGCACACGAAAGGGAGAAAGTTACCTTCACAGCGACAGAGCTCCCGTCTTTGCTTCCGATCAAAATGTCGTAACTTTCGATTCGACAGGAAGGGAATGCCATCAAAGGAGTGCATTTGAACAACAACGAAGGAGCCGAAGAAGAGTCTCATGCAATCTCTACACATGCGAAGCAACGAAGCCGAATGACAACTAAAAAGCAAAACCTAGATGCCTCTAAGTTATTATTGATTAACTTAATTAATATAATTTAAAGTATTAATAATTAAGTAAATTAATTAAATAATTAATAGTATAATTAGTTCATAAATAAATTATCTAATTTAATTTAATTAAGTAGTTAATAATATACAACAACAACAACAACATCAAGCCTTTATCCCACTACGTGGGGTCGGCTACATGAATCCTTTTTCTCCATTGTGTCCTATTAAAAGTCAAATTCTCGTTTAAATCTAATAAAGAAAGGTCATTCCTAATATTTTCTAACCAAGTCTTTTTAGGTACCTCTACTCTCCTAACCGGGTCATCGCAAGGCCGCCGTTTTATGTGACCAAACCATCTAAGGCGACTCTCTCTAATCTTATC
>NW_021318595.1:14713144-14807593 GCF_001605985.2 Dendrobium catenatum | reverse complement strand
TATAATTTCAAGAATAATTAATATATAATATTAAAAATGATAATTTAATAAATAATTAGTATTAATGATTAATGAGATAATTAACAATATAATGAATAATTAACTAATTAAATAATACCTTAAAATTAATTAAATCATTAATAAGAGTATAAGTTAAAAAATAACTAATTATTTAGATAATTATTAATATAATTAGATATCAAATACTTATTAAATTAACTAATAAACAAATAATTTAATAAATAATACTATGATTAGTCATGAAATTATTTAATAATTAAGCTAATTTCTAATTCAATTATTTTTCATTATAATTTGTTAACTATAATTAAAATTAAAATCAATAAGTAACGTGTAATTAAATTCATAACATATTAAAATAATAACTAACCACCTTAAATCTTGGATTATATTGCCAAACGATTTCATAGGATTTAACAATTATTTTACCAAATAGTTTTCAGGATTAAATAAATCCTGGATTTATAGAATTTATTAAATTCTACTAAAGTTAAATCATACTTTTGTCAAACAACACCTAAAAGTTATATCCTTATTTATAATATTCATTCTTCTGCATAATAGATTCAAGATGCTTAAACCTATCACTCTTATGTATTACCTCTTCTAATAAAACTGAATATCAATTGCTAATATCACACAACTAACATTGCCTATTTATACATAACTTTTGTTCAACTAATTCTATGGCCTCTATCTTCCAAAGATTCCTCTATTTCTCTAATTTTTTACTTAATTCAATGGATGTCTCACTAGTAAGTAAAACTTCATCATCTATATAAAATATAAACCAAGACACCTCATTAATAACTTCAATCATATCAACAATGTGGACCATAATAACCCATTGAAAGTTGAAACCAATACTCTCTTTTAGTTATGATTGTTGGCATTTACACTTTCTTTACCTTCTTTCAACCAATTAATTTGCTCCCCCAAGGAAGAAAAAGCAAACATATGCATGTTGTTTATTAGTCATCATATTCCAGGAAAAAAAGTTCCCACAATAAAATAAGAACTCTTATCTTTGTTTTATCATAAATAAAGAGGGGAACTCAAAAGCAATCTCAAATAAAGGATTAATATTCTTTTTTTTTTTGGATGATACCAACCTAATAAAATTAAACAATTCCATCTTCATCTATATCAGAGGATTCAATTTCATGCAAGAAATATGTTATGTTAGAAAAAAAAAATATTCACTGAATTATTCATCAAGAGATAGAAGTGACTAGTGCAGCTTAACAACAAGAGAGCCAACTTTGGTTAGAGATGGGAGTTTGAAGTCTCAATGCGAATAGTTTTAACAAAGGATATGCTTTCCTAACTCTTATGATTGTCATGTCTTCCTCACTCATTCTAATATAGGGTGGAGGCTAAGACCGTAGCATTATACTAAGAACTACCTCTCACTAGTTTGACTTTTTCTTTTCAAAAATTGGAAAAATCAGGGGAAAAAAACATGTATGAACTATAAAAAGTGCAACTCAACCCTTTAGCAAGAAGCACAAGGACTAGTAATTGACTGCTCAAGAACAAGATTCACAAGGCTCCTCAGGACTGAAAAATAGAAAAAAAAAATTTAGGAAGGTTGAATTTATATTTAACCAAATTATCATATGATGTCAGATGTGTATTTATTTAAATAAGGGTTGAGAATTTATATAAGAGCACCATAATTAATTACCACTCCCATTCGAGAGAACACTCTCGTCTAAGGAGATTGATCAATTGAAGCATTCTGGAATAAATCTTCTCGGGAAGGTGCAAGTGTTGGGGAATAATTGCAGGAAAGGTTTGACTAAATTGTCAAGGTTTCATGATTCCATCATCCAAAAATCTACTGGTCAACAATTCATGATTATAAGTAGCCTTGGTTACAATATAGCTTTAGGTTAGGAAGCTGTGTTGTAATTACGAATATTAGGTTTGGAGCCAATTGACTATTAGTATCGAGTCAATGAGCTAATTATGACTTTCACCTCGTGCAAAAAAAGTTTATATCTGCCCTAAAAAAATATCATTGTAAGCAACCATGAGTTACATCATCGTCCAACCTTTCTTCTTTAAGTTTTTTTTTTTTTTCTTTGAATCTTTTATTGTATAAGATGTATACCAAGAAATTCATCCTAAAAGTTCTTAGAAGACTTCTCCTACTCATATAAACTTGATAATAAATGCTCCATTTACATTCACATTTAGATAAAGAGCATGACAGCATGTCAATCCCAAAACCTTAACAGTGAAATGCTGAAATTCTTGAGTGCCATCACCAAATAAGTATAAGTAGAAGAAATGATTTTGATAGATTACTTTTTTCTCTAGCAAAATAGAAACAAATGAATTTACCTAGAGATCGCTTTGCCACTTTCTTTTGCTTGTCACAGCCCAAAGAAATTCTCCCTACTTCTGAAAGGTGCTAACTACATATAAGTATTTATTCTTTCAGATGCATCACCAATAAGTCTATCCATACAATGATATAGACTCAATTTAATCTTAAAATTTGTTGACTTATAATATGCATGCTGAAATTGTGGATTCAAATAGTAGCTTGTGACAAGTAAATGACGATGTGGGCTCCAAAAATTCGGCCCCGGCCTCCCCCGCTACTTTTCTTTGGGGGAGTTTTAACGGAATTAAGTTTCAGGGTAAATTTTGGGAAGGCAGATGGGATAAGACACTACCCAGAGATTTCACAATCATTTTGCGAGGACTTTATGATCTGAGTCCTGGTTTCCTATAGGCGCAAGCCCCTATAGTTAATTACACATCCCAATAACGAGAGAGAACTTTCGATTAAGGCTAATCATCAATCAGATACGTAGAAATACGCATTATCTGTCATATAGTAGCAGCATGGGTTAAGGTTTGAAAGTTTAATAGATATGACAATTGGAGATTTAATATTTAAAATTAGAAATTTCACCATCTTGCACTTAAAGCGGATGTTAAGGAAATGGATGATGGAACCGATCAAGATCCCATGGTTCCATCGTCCCGGGTCAACGTGGTCCCTTGTTTACTTAGTCAAAGGAGGTAGTCGACCCAACCTGACAGAAGAATCCTTGTCAGCAACCATGGGTTGCTTCGTCCAAGGGTACCTTGTAGACCTGGGGTGAATGCTTGTCTAAGGGGACAAATTTAAATCCACCTTAGCTAACAGAGGGCTTTATGCCCTATCGATTATATCTTATTGATTCATATCTCAAGGATTTTATTCCACTAAGGAACGTATTAGCTCTGGCCATAACCGTTATCTCGTGGTGCCATTTGGCGGCAAAACCACTCGGTTCAGAGGGCCCCGGATCATAATTGTTTATCATGAGGTGTCATTTGGAGGTAAAATTGCCGGTCAGAGGATACGTACCACGTACTTACTAACACGAGATTATTTGAGAATGGATCCTAGTGATATTTTCGACTAAGCATTAGCTCTATATGAGTTTAAGTAAATTTTAATTTGTCCATGCGGCTAACTGTTGCAGAGAGTGGGTGAATTTTTGCTTAAATGCTCAATAGTTTATTTCAATTTTAAATATTTTGGATTTGGATGATTTTTTGGATTTTCAGGTATTTGGGATGGCATTTTAAAACATTTAGAATTAACCCCTCCTGTTGAAATTTTCTATCAACGCGGCCATCATCGGGGTGTTTGGGGTCATTTTTATTTATGAATTGAACCTTATCGACTCTGTCAATCCGTCAACAGAGTATCGGGTTTCGTAGACTTTATGTCTTAGTTGATTAATTTCCCTGTTCATAGGCCTTGAAGGTCTTATATGAATGTATAAAACAAATATTCCGGTTAACACCTTAACCGTATATCTGTTTGATAGTTTGAGCCGTGTCGACTTTTATCCTCTGTTTAAAATTGCGCAATTAGAGGCGCGCCTTTGCGCAATTTGACCAAAAAATGCCTCGAGGCTTACGCAATTCTTCACCTGGATGAGGCGTATGCCTAACCTGGACGCGCAAATGCGCAGTTCTGGGTGAGGCGTACGCCTCACAGAATTGGCCCCACCCACTTAAAATGAAACCTATTCATCCCTTCATCCCGCACGGTCTCCCTCTTTCCCGAAAAATTTCGCTTCTAGCTCTCTGTTCGCGAAACCGAAGGCGTCCCGCACGGTCGGCCATCCTTCCCGCCGCCTCTCCCGCCGGCGCCGCCTCTCCATCTACTTTCTTATTTTCCACTATTTTCATATATCATTTAGATATTTTTATTATAAGGTACAATATTGTTATTATTTTCCTGCTAAAACACTTAATTTTTCATTTACGCAATTATGTGTTCATGTGGCTTACGCCTCAGACCGCCTCGAGGCTTACGCCTCGCCTCACGGACGAAAACCGCCTCGAGGCGTAGTTACGCAATTTTAAACCTTGCTTTTATCCATCCATATCGAAGGATCGGACTCGAACTATGTTCATTTATTGACCAGCGCAGCATCCCTAGACGTCGTATGTGTCACGCTCGCCGAGGCTCATGCGGGTTTTGTGATTGCACTTGTCCCTTTTGTGTAGCTATGTGCATACATATTACAGTGCACGTACGAGGGCAATTTCGAAAATTTAACAGGTCTTCTATGGTGGCTCATAGAAGTTCATCTTTATTTTATTCCTTTCAGCATTTGCCTGTGGATGGTGTATTGGGTACACGACTACCGTTTATCGAGGAACTTGCAAGCCGCAATAATCTCATTCAACTCAATGTTCAGGACCTGGCTGAACTGAGATTTACTCACTCCATAATGATTTGATTTGGCTTTCTTTTCCCAGAAATCGTATAGGAATTAGTGGCAACTCTTCGATTATACCATTATTATCATTTTTTGTTATTGACTTAAATAAAGAATCAATCATTTCGACCTTGAGTAACTGTGTCCTTGCTGATGTCATATACATCGAAATCAATGATTACTATCTCGAGCGGATATTGTAGTGATTGAAGGTACATCAGAATGTCCAAGAGAACCATGTGAGACACTCATTTCTCAAATGATTGTCACAACCCTTGGGATGATTGGAGTATCAAATATACCTTCAACTTGTAATTGTGTGCTTGGGTCATCAAACTTTGCATTAATCTTTAACAGTCATTTGTCAAATATTAATCATTAACTCTAGTGGACATGTTACGTTGTATGTTGATATTCACTTGAATATATCTAGATGTATCACATCATCATTTTAACAGCATGCCGAATTTTTCTGGTTAGATTCTGAAAGCTTCTTAATTATCCCTTTGGCAATGAGTTTTAATTTGTTATCATCATGATTCTCCATATTAACAAATGTATGGTTGTTGAAGAACTGCAAACAATCATCATCCTCTAAGCCCTCCAACGTCAGTATTTCTTTCTTCTTGTAGGGGATGGATATGTGTACTTGCCAAAGTATTATTGCAAATGATATGGACAATTATCGTTGGCCTTTGTATTTACCAAGCCTTATAGAGATATGAGATTTCCAAGCTTTAGTCATGAGCGTGTCATGGTAGACCTCTTGCTATCACTCATGGATATCTTGTTGGGAGCATCATTGTTCAACGCGCTTGCTTGTAAAATTGTTGTAAACACCACACATTAATCCTCATGTATACTTCGTATATGCTTATGTATATGTTTGCAACATGGTTATAAGTCCTTCACTTGTAGATAGTGCATCATAGTTGTGTGAAGAAGTCATCACATTCACCATATATCCTCCACGTCTTATCCATCAGCATACCATTCATAATTGAGGTGAATTGTTCATATTTTAACTTATGTGTCATCTTCCATTGGCTATAGTCTGTTTATGTTTACTTGCAAGCAAATGGCATTTGAAAATTCATTTGCCACAAGCCACTTAGTTGTTACTTGTGGATGAGTCACATTGGATGTTACAAGTCTCTCCTCGTCAAGTAAAGGTGACTTAAATAGCGAATTTGTTTATTAACACTTGCATCTCAATGATGCCTTAATATATCACTGAAAATTTTATGTTATCATTCAAATTATTTTCTTTATTGATCATTCATTTCATTTATGTCCAAATTCAAGTTGAGTTCAATATCATTTGTTTAAGGTCCATTTAAGTCCAAGTCAGATTTAAGCCCAAGTTCTTTGCAGTCAAGTTTGAATTCAAGTTTCATTTAGTTCATTTGATGCCCAAATTCAATCCAAATACAGTCCCATGTTGTCCTTTTGAGTTCAAGTCCTTATCCTTTTTCAGACAAAATTTCAATAGCATCCCGATGTCTCCCCTATTTAGGGGAAATTTCAAGAGTTCGGGCCTCCTGCCACGCTAGAGAAAATCATGCACAAGCGATGTCAGATGACACCGAGGCCAAAAGTCTTCAATCTCAACACACCCAAAAAAGGTGTGCATGGATATTCAAGCACCTATTTAGAAATACTCAGTTTTATATTCATTCCCGCCACGCTAGAGAAAAGCGTGCACTAAATTTTACCCGCCTCGCCGCAGGCGTCGCACCGGGTTCCCTTCCCACCAAGCTAGAAAAAAGCGTGCATGTGTGGTTTTCCAACACGCCGCTAACGGCAAAACTAGGGTTTTGAGTTAAAAAGGTTATACCTGTGCATGTCGACTGTGGAGTTGGCATGTGGATCAAGGCGAGGGAAGCACTTACTTGGCAACCAATTACAATTAAGAGTAATTAATTATAATTAATGATATTATTTATAATTAACAAAAATTAATTATGATTAACTTAATCTAATTATAATTAATCAATAAAGATTAATTATAATTAACTAAAATTAATCATAATTTAAAAATTAATTATAATTAATTTAGATATATTATAATTAATAATAATTAATTATATTAAATGAGAATTAATTTAAATTAATTAAAAAAACAAATTACAATTCACACAAACTTGGCAGGATTTATGTAGATTGGAGCAAGATTTATGCAAATCATGTTAACAAGATTTTAGGAAATTGCTAAATCTCATAGCCACTTAAATCCTCCTCTTCTTTGGGCATTAGCAGGATTTAAGGAAAATTTGAACAAGATTTAAGCTAAATCCCGTCACATAATAAGTTATAACCTCTTTTTTCATTCTTTACCTCAACAGACTCAAGGGATTTATGGGATTTGGCCAAATAAACACGTGATAGGGATAAAGTTATCTTCACAGTGAGCGAGCTCCTTCTTTACTTCCAATCAAAATGTCATAACTTTCGAATCGACAGGCAAGGGAATGTTTTTGAAGGCTTCGACTAGGGCAGAGAGCAAGCAGGCAGAGGCGAAAGGCACGGTTTAGCTAGGTAAGGCTTTGATCGGGCCTTAATCGGAGATAGGTAGGGAGATCGAGAGTTGGATGGATGTCGGCTACTGGATGAGTTGAAGTGGTCGGCTACAGTTAAGAGTCAGGACCGGCTTTGCTTTGCGAAAGGTTGGGTGCGAGGTTGGAGCGGGATAGGGTTCGGCATCGGATAGAGGGGAAGAGGTGGGACTAGGGGTCTTCGATCGACTAGGAAAGGAGTTCGGGACTTGCTGCAGGCAGGAGGTTTGCGAATGGAGAAAAACCAAGAAGGGAAGGGCTCTGTTTGACCTCCTTTTAACGCAAGAGAGAGGCGAAGTCTTCCACACATGGGTATAGGCGACTGCAACTTGTTCAAAAGCGGCGCCGTTTGCAAACTGTAGGACATGACTTCGATAGGGATTTGCAACAGGTAATGAATTTGGCGATATCTTTTTTTTTTTTTTTTGGTTCTGTCTTTGAGGTCAACAAATGATTAAAGTATAGCTCCCACTTTCAACAATAAAATCTCACATTTTTCTATAGCTACCCTCTTCTCCTGTTAAATTGAGAACAATCTGTTCTTTTATTTCATCCATTGCATTATATATAAAGCCTACTAATTGCTTCTTCTCAACATCGATCATCCTCAATACTTGCACCAATGGCCAAGTTGTTTTTATAACATATAGTACAGTCTATCATAATCTAGCATTCAGAATAATTTTTCTAACATCTTTTCTCTCTGCTATTCTTGCTAAAGCACAACTCAAACACTAGGTCGAAGTAAATTTATCCTTTAAAGGTCGCCTTGCCTCCAACATACTTTGCAATGTCAGATGAGATATGGAAAATCTTATTGCAACAAGCCTTAGAATCTTTTTCTTTGAGAATTTTCTTGCAACAAGCCTTAGAATCTTTCTTTCAGAATTTTCTCATAAATGCTAAAACCCAAGAATGATTATGTATAAATTTGTTGATCATATTGGCTTTAGTTAGTAAACTCTTATGCTATAGAAACTCCCCGAATTTCTTAATCATCAGATCTATACAATGTATGGCATATGATATCCAATATATGTGCCTCCTTTTCTCCATCAATTTTATACCTGCTTCCCTATAAGCATCGACATCATCTGTCACTAATTGAACCAAGTGCTCCCTTATCTCTTCAATGATGCGGTAGAGTAAACCCAAAAAAAAAAAACTCAGCATCCTTGACATGGTCACAAGCCTCAATAAACTTCAAGAAAATTTTGAAGTATGAATTATTTATCAACATATTACTCAAGCTTCTGTTTTTTATATCAAATCATCCATCAAACATGATAGTGACACATGTTAGGATCCAAGTCTTCTTAATTTCTTCAAATGTTTTTTTTAGTGTTTGTTGGCTCCAGAACCAACGTTCTCAAATCATACATGGATGAGGGTTTCAAACCTCAACCATAAGCTCAAGATGGAATGGATCATGTTGTAAAAGGAATGGGAGGTTGCAACATTAATGGGATAGCATTCTCATAAAATAATTTGCCTATATTCATACATACGCATGGGCGTGCCTCCCTACCAATCTATCAGGGCAACTTCTATGATGTGCAAGATCTATTTCCATGTCTATCATCCTCCTTATTCACCATGTAATGATCCATACAAGCCCTTGCATTCCTACTGGATATGGGAATCAATAATGATAATGAGTCACGACCACTACGCTTGCTCCCATATTACAATCCAACATCCACTCTGTCATCAAAATGTCATTGCACCAGATGCTTCAACATTCTTAATTTGTTCATGTATGATATGATATCCTCCTTTAATCGTTTCTAGCACTTTGGCACATGGTGCTATATTCTTGTGTGATTCAAGTGATCCTTCATTCTGATTATATCACCATTTACCACCTTGTCATAATAATAACATTTTAAATATACATAAGTTTTATCATCGCCTCCTACATCAACTTAAACGTTGTATTTCCATGTTGGGTCCTTATGACCCAACATACATTCTTCCTAGCCTCTAAACATTTTCAACAAACCCTAGAATGAAACAATTGATTCAAAGTTGAGAACAATAAAACATGCAAATAATGAAACAAGCAATCTTAACCATGTAAGTAAAATGGATTTATTCAAACAAAAAAATAGGGTTTCAAAATTTTCAAGAAAAGAATTTGAAAGAGGTGGAAGAGTATTGAAACAGAAAAAAAGTTCAGTAATAGAAAGAGGTGGAGGTGGAGGTGGAGGTGGAGGTGGAGTTAGGCTCACAAGGGTTCACTGGTAGCAACGGAGGGGGGCTATAGGTAGGGAGAGAATGCAACTTTTACTAGACGAGAACATGCAATTCTTTGTGCAGTCTTGATTTCGGCTATCGGGTGCATGCATACGACTGCTTCATATCAGGTTTTAAAATTATATTACTTCTAATAAAATAATTTAGAGCTAAGGCCGAAGAGGCGAGGTGCACCTCAACCAAATCGGGGCGTGTGCCTCATAAGAATGACTCAAGGCGTGCGCTTTGAGGCATTTTTCCCTATAATTGTGTTGAGGTGTGTCTTGAGGCATGCCTCGTATGATGCAATTTAAAACAGAGAGCTACACTAGTGGCCCTTCTACTAACCCCAATTCCACTTAAAACCAAGAAAATGGATGTTCGTTAGGTTCGCAAATCCATGAACATTGAATGTAACAATAATGCTTGGTTTATCAACCAAGCCAAAATTTTACTTGAACTAATATAACTAATTATATTTTATAGAATATGGAATTCTATGATTAGCTTATTTTTTTATGAACCATTTCTTGCATATAATTTAACATTTTCACTTCTATCAAATAAGCATAAGAATGCAAAAAAGAGCATAACACAGTGCACGAAGCTCCCATCACTACAAGTCTTGGATTGGTTGAAACAAAATTATATAAATTGTAAGTATTTAAAATCAATGTTGGCATTGCATAGAAGAAATGATGGCTAATACTTTCATATAAAGTTTTTCTCATTAGGAAGTACATTATAAATTCTGTGATCTTTAAGCTAGAACTTTAATGGATATATAGGACAACCATTTTACTAAAAAAGGATTTATTTAAATACAATAATGCACATATTATATAATAGTATAAGTAGTTAGATATTCTTTAAATTTGACCATATTAAATGTCAACAAAAAGATCTGAAGTGAAACTAATGGCAAAATACCAAAAGTAACCAAAATTATCAAAACTGAAATCCATTCAAACCTTAAATGAAAACTGAAATTAAAAAACGGTTTTCTGATATCCATCAAAAGTATAGTTCACATGAAGCATAACAGTGCAAAAAAAAGGTTAGAATCATTTGATAGCGGAAGAAAAATGTACAATGCTCAAATAAAATTCCAATGAGACATTACAGAGTGGCTGAAATAGTACGGAATAGTCTGGAAAAATTAATGCAACTACAACAACAATATTAAGCTTTGATATCACTATGTGAGGTCGGCTACATGAATTCTTTTTCTACATTGTGTCCTGTTAAGAGTTAAATTCTCATTTAAATCTAGTAAAGAAATATCATTTCTAATATTTTTTAATCAAAGCTTTTCAGGTCTACCTCTATTTTTTTAACATAAGTCAAATCGAGTACATCTACTTTCCTAACTGGGTCATCAGAAGACGGCCGTTTTATGTGACCAAATCATCTAAGGTGACTCTAATCTTATCTTCCACTGGAGCTACTCCAAACTTTCACATATATGCTCATTTAATATCATGTATCTATGAGTAAAGCCACTCATCCACCAGAGTAGCCTCATCTCTGCAACACTTAACTTAATATTATGCTTCTTTTTTAATGGCCAACATTCTGTACCATAAAGCATTGCAGGTCTAACCACCATCTTATAGAACTTTTTCTTAAGTTTGAGGGGGACTTTTCTATCACACAACAAGCCCGATGCATTCCTCCACTTCAACTATCCAACTTGAATTCTACTAATAATATCCCCATCTATTTCACCATCATTCTAAACAATAGACCCGAGATATCAAAAATGTGTACTCTTATTAATGACTTGATTACCCAAGTCACAATCACCCCTCTAGATCTATTATTACTAAAATTACACTCCATATATTCAGTTTTAAATCTACTCAAACGAAAGCCTTTAGACTCTAAGTTTGACCTTTATAATTCAAATTACCTTCAACTGCCTCTCTAGTCTTATCAACAAGAAAAAAATCATCAGCAAAAAGCATACACCAGGGTACAACCTTTTGCAAATGTCTAGTGAGAACATCCATATGACTAAAGCAAAAAGATATGGGCTTATAGTTGATCCTTGATGTAATCCAACTAAAATAGGAAAATACTTGGTCAAACCACCTTGTGTTTGAACAAGTAACAGCTCCTGCATAAATATCCTTAGAGACTTGAATATAAACATTATTAACCCCTTTCTTTTCCAGAACTCTCCAAAGCACTTCTCTTGGAACTTTATCATATACTTTCTCTAAATCAAAAAATATCATATGCAAATCCTCCTTATTATATATATATATAAGAAAAGGTAAAGTTTGCAAATGACATTATGTCTAACAGAAACTGGCACATCAGCATATAAACCATCTTCTGATGACAAATGCACATATAAATCCACTTGCAAACCTGAACAGAGATGTACCCATTTTAAAATTAAAAAACTTTTTTTTTTCAATGATGCAGTTGTTGAATCACATTTTTTATCAGATATCTAACTTACCTTTCTAGGAGGTGTTCCTGGCCTCAACAAGTTGTTCCCCAACCCAAATTTTCCTTTTTTATCAGATGGTTTCAGAATCTGAAATGAACAAGTCAAAGTGTCATCCACACTCATCATAGCACCAGCATTGTCAAATTCCCCACAATAGTTGGGTGCAGAAAATATTGTCACCAGCTGTCGATTTGCAAAAAACTCATAGCCATCTTCAACAACCTACATTAAGCAAAAAATAATGAATAGAGGAGTAAGTTCAACCATGAACTTGAACAAACTCAGTGTGGAAGAGAGCTTAACAAAGAGGAGAAAAAAAGAGCAAAAAATAGGAGCTGCCTGTTTTTTTTTTCGGGCTTAGTTATAAAAGTAAATACAGCTCATCATAATCCTACTAATGCCAATATTTTTGTTGCATGAGAATTGGAGATATTTATAAAGTGATTGAACAATATAGCATGTACAGTACAAGAAGGTGACCAATACGAGTTAGCCAGCTTCCTCAAGCCCAAAAAAACAATAATGTATTTTTTCTATTTTTACAGAATGTTATAAGAGTATGGCAAACATTTTATCAAAGATTTACATTCAGGATACTGAGTTTTTTTACTTACTATCACCAACATGTGATGCTATAGAAAGAAGCTTGTTCTCTTACACGAGAAACACATGTAAATGTAGCACTTCAAGCCCTCAAGCTCTTCTTACCTGGTGTGCACGGCAGATAAGGTCCAAGTCATGCTTTTGAAGAAACTCGCCAACCTTGTCTGGCCCGAATGTATAAGATACACCTCTATCATTCTCTCCCCAGCCTTCAATATCTTTATCAGGATCAGACCATAGTAGATCACAAAGAAGACCTTGGTCAGGGACGTCTGCAGGGCGAGCAATATTACGGATCTGATCCAAGTTTTTCAGGTCAGGAGATAAGCCTCCATGCATGCAAAGGATCTTCTCATCAATAAGAGCAGCAACTGGGAGGCAGTTAAAACAATCAGTAAAAACCTTCCATAGTCGAACATTAAACCTTCTCTTGCACTCATCATAAAAACCATATATACGGTTGATTGATGCGCACTCATGGTTTCCTCTCAGAAGAAAAAAGTTCTCTGGATATTTTATCTTGTATGCCAGAAGAAGGCAAATAGTTTCAATGCTCTGCTTGCCACGATCAACGTAGTCACCAAGAAACAAATAGTTAGCTTGTGGGGGGAGTCCTCCATATTCAAATAATCGGAGAAGATCAGAATACTGCCCATGAATGTCACCTGTCAGTAAGAAAATCATATTTGAGCATGCATGAAGTTTCTCCGTCCGGTTAGAAAACAATAATCAACATTTGTATGTAAAAGGTATGAAATCTCACCTTAAGTACCAAATTGCATTAAATTCACGGATATTGCCGAAACAAAAAAGCTCATGATTCGGAAAGGTAATGCCTTACTAAGGAAATTGATGAAAAATAAATAACCCAGTTTATTATCCGAGTGTTGTTGAAGATCTACATGCTAAAACCATCACATGGGTAGCCAAAGACCAAACTAGTAAATCATAGTAATTGCATTTACAAACTTCCATAAGAATACCTTTAATGATAACATGTTAAGACAACCAGCCCAATTTCAAGAAAATATTAAAAAAAAAAAAACAAGTATGCAGCATAAAAAAGAATTATGCGGGCATTCGAAACTGAAATTCCCACAAAAAATTTAAAACTGCTCACGCTAAGGAAATCACATAGGGAAAGTGGAATTAGAGTCATATTTGCATATAATGACATAAACATTAAAATAAAATACTTGCAGAATATGAAGCTTAAATATAAGTAAACCACAACAAAATCAAATGTGTGAAAGCCGTTAACTAAATCCAGTGGCTGAAAATATTCGAATATGCATCAACAACCCCAAACATCCAATGCTGGTGCATCTAAGAACTATAAAAAGATGCCTACGTCCAACCATCATATCCGCTCAGGAATTCTTGCCAGCAACTAATACTATAAAAAGTTGTAAAACATATTGGAAGCCTCGATTGCCTCAAAAAGAAAGTCTAAGAGACCCCAAACAACATCCATGTGCATTGAAGGACTCAATAGATTCATTTGGATATTCCAGGGCGTTTAGGGGTGTCTATAGTACATTTGTACATCAAAAGTTACATCATTTTTGGCCAATGTTGTACTGTTGTATATATTCTTTATGTTTTAATGTTGGTTAGATTCCTTTCATTTTCCCTATAGAGGTCTATATATATTAACATGCGTTCATTATTATGAATCAATAATAGAAGAATCATTTTTTATTAAACATCTTTTTCACACATGGTAACAGAGACCCAAGTTCTTTTTCGCAATTTCTTTTTGTCCCAATCTTTTTCTGACTGATTTTCAGCCTTCATTAAAGTTCCCCAACGCATATGTTCACCCTCAGGAAAGGGTGAAAATGTTTCAGCTACGAAACAAACCCCATTTTCACAAGCCTAAGATCCCATTTTTCCCGAGGTAGATTGAATTTTTAATTTAATCAGATTACCCTTAATGATTGGCATTAGAGTTTATTTCGTTGTGAGATTCCACTTCCTATGAGCGCAAGCCCTCATGGTTAATCACCCCTTTTAACGCATTGAAAAGCACTCTCGATTAAGGATGAAAGGATATTTAGTTATGCAAGAAGTGTAGAAGTGTGCAAGTGTTTTATTATTAGTTATGGGGGATGAAGGTACACCCGATCAAGATCTCATGATTCCGTCGTCCCGGGTATACCCTGGGTTTCAATCTACCAACACTAACAACCATTGATTGTAGTGTCCAGGGAATCTGATTAGCAGTAATGGGTTGCCTCCTCTCAGGAATCTCAAGTAAACTGAAGTTGGTAGATGTAGATTTTAATTTTATTATTGTTTGGGTTGGGACTCAGCTCAGCTTAAGAGCTGCCCATATTTATATTTAGAATAGGTTTTATGACCCTGTTTAGGAGTTGCCTATAGTGTGGAAGTAGCTGTAGCCTTAGTGGGTCTTACGGCCTTTATTAGAGGTTGTCCAAGTATGAGTTAAAAGTAGTCTTATTGCTTCACTTGAAAGTAGCTCGTAGCGGGTCTTACGGCCTTTACTTAATTTGATTAAATAGATTAAAGTTAAAGTTTAAATTAGTTTCAATTAAAGTTTTGAGTTAATTAAGAATTTATTGAATCTTAGTTTAAATTCGAATTTTAAATTTCACTTTTAAAATTAAATAAATTAATTAATTTAACCATTTAATTTTTCTCATTTACTTAATATTATTATTATTATTATTATTATTATTATTATTATTAAGTTAAATTAAATGCTTTCAAAAATTTTCCAAAAATATGCTAAGTCCAATATTATCAGGGATATTTCGGCAACATTCCGACATCCACTCCCCGCGAGAGGAGGGCACTTGCCTTTTCTAGTCCGCCCAGCCTGATAAGATTCAACGACCGAGGCTTTGAGACGTTGTTTGGGCTTGCAAATTGTCTCTAAATCCTCTGATTGCGATGTTTGTTGCCTTTCTTTTGATAATAATAATTACCATTATTATGAATCAAAATCAATGATTAATAAGGCGTTCGAGGCGGATGCCTCGAGGCGCGCCTCGAATCGAGGCGGAGGTCGGGCGAACTGAGGCTTAAGCCTCGAATGCTCGGGGGAGGCTTACGCCTTTTTGCACGGAGGCGTACGCCTCACCGCGTGAGGCGTCGAGGCGCATCGAGGCGGCGCCTCGAAAGTGAGAAAGTTACCTTCACAGTCAGCGAGCTCCCGTTGTTTCTTCCGATCAAAATGTTGTAGCTTATGATCCGACAGTTGACCACGCGACCTGACCGGGCAGGTCGAACCCCGCCAGGGGGCAGCGCCCCCTTGGACCCCTGGCAGACTGGTATATTTTTGTATTCATGTTATTTTATTATTGGTAGTCCAAATAATTGTTATTTTTGTTATTTTTTATCATTATTTAAAATTTTAAATTAATTTATATTAATCGTTTTGAGGCTTACGTCTCGATCCGCCTCGAGGCTTACGCCTCGCCTCACTTAAAAAAAACGCCTCGATTCCCGATTTCGCCTTTTAAAACCTTGATCAAAATTAATAATATTTTTAATAATAATAATAATAGAATATAGTAAAGCACTCTTCTTTGCTTATTTTGCTCACGTTTCACGAAACAGTGGAATCGTGCTTGGGCAAGACGAGGGCAGAGCCTGGGGTTTGCAATTCTTGTTTGTGTGAGGCCTTCGGATATGAATATGTTAATTCACGTGTTGAAGTTGGACGTAGATAGGGATCGAGTCAGGCTACAGTAAGAGGAAGGAAGCGGATTGGTCTGGAAGTCGGGCATGGAGGCATGCGGAAGTCACGGTCGGAGGCGGAATTGACAAGTGAGGGGCTCGTCTAGAGACAGAATCCCAATTGGGCTTGGATTGGCCGAATTGAAGGCTTCGGTCTTGCTCAGAATAGGACACCTACACAAGAAGGAGACCAGAGTGGGTTTGTCGTGTGGAACATATAGGGAAAACAGCAGACCAAAGCCAACGACTCAAGGCCAAGCGGCATGAGGTTGGGTTCTCATACGGCACGAGAGATGCGGCTCGAGAGACTTCCATGCTGTGTGTCTCTGTCTAGGTGTCGCGATTGGGGCAAAGGAATTGGAGGTGCGATTGAACTGGAAGATTGCGATCGAATTGACAAGAGAGGTGGAGCTATTCGGTCGCAGGTGAGTAAATAGGCAATTCGAGAAGCACCAACGTCAGAGGAAGTCAGAGCATATTCGAAAATCGGTGTGGGATCGAGAGCAATGAACCAGAGCAGAATCTGATTGTGAGCTTAAGTCCCCTAAGTTCTTTTCTCCATTTCCTCTTATGCAATTGAGGGAACAATTGCTCCAAAGCAATTGACCAGTTCTACAACATGGGAATGTGGCAACATGCTTCGGTTATGTCTCTCTCTTTATTCGACAACTACTTCAGCCAAATTTGCTCAAATTATATTTAATTTTGTAATTGAAGCCTAATAATTCATCTTTGTTGTTCAGATATCATAATAAGACTACATGGTTATTATGATTATTTTTTTAATATTCTGTTGATATGTATGAATCGTAAGATCCCTTCCCAACAAATATTGCCACCTCTATTAATTGCATGTTTTTTCCCAACCACATGGCAAACCACAATCTCCACTTCTTAACTCAATCCCAACTTTGAATTAAGTTTCAACATTGAAATTTTTTTAATCCATAATCCCTTTTATCAATTTGTTGCTCTCTCATCTCCATCAACGGAAGTGCAACATATCCAAATCAAAATTTCATTGGTGATCCAAGTTCCTTGTCGTCAACTTTTGTCGCCTACAATAACCATAATTTTTTTAAAAGAAAAGCAAAAAAAGTACAGCAACATCGGGGACTCCACAAGAATGTAATTGATTAGTTGAGAACTCTACTAAAGGCTCTCCAGAAACCTTCACATACTAATGCATTGATGAATTCAAGCGAGTTTCTCGTCTCCATGGATTAAATATCTCAAATAAAGCTTTGTCAACTTTTAGGTAATGTACTCAAGAGCCACTAATCACATCAATTTAGCACATATACGCTATGTCCAACTGACCAAGCAACAGAGACATTGAACAACAGATCATTTTTGAACAGAAATAGTTAGTCTAGGAAATGCTCAGATTAGTTTCTTACTTGTATTAAAAGATGTTCTACATATTTAAAAGCTATCTGCTAGCCAAATTAAAATAAAAAAATTTACTAAAAATTTGTATATCAAATATCATCTCTAACCCTACTCATGATGTCTTTTAGGATTAGGATTCAAGAAAGATGATTTAATGTGCCATGGAACGAAATGAATTTTATTATCTAGAGATGTAAAGCAATCTAACTGATAACAAGAGTAAATTACAATAGTGATTTCTTTCTGAGCATTCTTTATCCAATAAAGACAAAACATGGCTTTGTCATCATAGACTATAACATCTATCATTTAGGATTCCATAATATTGTTTTTTTTTTTTTTTCCTTCTCTATGCAAGGGAACTTAATATTTAACCTTCCAAAGTAATGTGCATGAACTTAAGAAAACACAAGCATGCACTTTTTCCAATATAATGCTGTCTTTAAAAGTTGATGCATCCATGCTACTTGTCTTTAATAATGTGGGAAGTTCAATATTATCTAGTATATTAACCTCGTCAAGATGAATGCATATGCGTAAGAAATTAATGTAGTTATTTAGAAGTATACGCATAAGTGTTCCATGCACTATTATCTGCAGATATGAAGAAGATATCTCACAAGACAAGAGGAAAGCCGTCCCAAACAAAGCCTAAGTCTCCAAAAAACACATGTTATCCATGGACACTTAACAAATTAAGACCAATCTCGAAATAGAATCTAAAGAGAAGAGAAAAGAAAGTTCTATTGGAAAGGAGAAAGGAGCATGATAGTCCGAATATCCCAGCTAAGGATTGTAACTAGAAGTAATCATAAAAGATGATAAATGGACTTCACATATTATTGTATTAGTACGCAAATGTGCTTGACAGAGTGTAAACAGAACGTATTCAATTACCTCAAATCATGCTCTAGCTGTGGAAATAAAAGTTTTGGTAAATCTGACATTTACTCATAAATACCATACACGAAACAGCAATACCTGACTTCTACCTTTTCACTTAAATGCCATAATAGGCACTCCTTACCAAAAGTACATCATTGTAGCTCGAGTGAGTAAAAGCATTCCATTATTTTAAGAATTAAAACATAAAACTTTAATTAGATAGTTTAGATGCATTGTTCTCAGCTAAGTAGAATTATTCTGGAAGAAACATCAAGAGAAAGGTACCAGCCTGGTTTCTAAAAGAGAATCAAGTTTCAAGACGTTAAATATATTCCTTCACAGTAAATTAAAAATGAAATTTACCTTTTACATGTATGATTTCATTTATTGAAAGCAAATAAAAATGTCTTTATAATGTTTTAATTGAAAAACTTACACCAAAAACATTCATTCAAACTAAACAAATTCAACTTCTGTTGAACCTTTCGAATGAAAGAACCAGTGACATAAAATTCCCAAACAAGATGGAAAATGTAAAGCAGTTGATATAAGATGACGAATCTCTCACTGACCAATCGATTAAACAATCATGAAAGCTCCGTACATTCAAAACTAAACAATAACAAGAAACTGATTACCTGGCCATGCTTAGCAATGTCAGCGATCATCAAAGATGATTGCATTAGAGAAGTATTAGAGAGCTCGACCAAAAAGATATAACGGGTCAAAAATCGTCATTTCATTAAAACTAGCCTAATCTCGATTCTTCAGAGTTGCCTTGATGAATACTCATTTTTTAATTCCTTCCTCATTAGTGTTGCGTGAGATGTTAGACCAATGCTTGGCAAACCATTGCCTATGAAACAATAGGCTAAAAGGGATAGGGTGCAAAAAATCATGCAATTGACGAAATGCAAAAGAAATATGAGAAATTTTTAAGAGGCATTAAATCTAGTCTCTTATAATTGATCTCATTTTTCGAAGCACTTTGATGAGTAAAACAGTGGAATAACCAAATCACAAATAGACTTTCTTTCATTTAGGGTCGTTTTGTTGCAAATATGTAGAATTCTGATGCATTTTAACTGCAATGCAAATTAAATTTATTGTATTTGAAATACTTAACAATGCTTGGTTGGGTGCAGAATGAATTTAGAAGATTAGCTTTCGGTGATTGGATTGTTGCAAAACAGACTCCTAGTTTTAAACTTTTAGAGCATTGCAGGGTGGTTGACAACTTACTCAAACAGTGATGGAGACCGGTGGTGGTCGATGGCAACGCAAGTGGCAACTAGTGGTGGTCGGTCGTAGGTGGCGGGTGATAGCAAGTGTAGATGGTGATGAAAACGGGATGAGATAGTGACGAAAACAATAGAATTTGGCAGAAGTGATTGTCTAAGGCAACGGTAGAAATGGACGAAAACAACAATAATGGCCGACAAAGATGGAGGGTGGTTACCGACAATGGGCAAGGAATGCAAGCCAATGTTTTAAAGAATTGGACAAATCGATGACTTTGGAATTCATCTAAAATTAAATAAAGAATGAATTCTAAATTAAAAAATTAAATACCCTGCATTTGATTTTCTTCTAACCAAAAAGTCGAATTTTCTAAAACTAAGTAAAAAAGGAATTACAAATTCATGAATAAAATACCTTGGAATTTGATTCTCTTCTAACCAAATATCCGAATTTTCAAAATCCTTGGTGTTTGATTAAATTTTAGTGTTTGGATTGTTGCAAAACAAACTCCTAGTTTTAAATTTTTAGGGCATTGCAGGGTAGCCGACAGTTGATGTCACTAGCGATGGAGACTGGTGGTGGTCAACAACAGCACGGGTGATGACTAGCGACTAGTGGTGATCAGTAGTGGGTGGCAGGTGATAGCTAGTGTAAACGATGACGACATAAAGAGGAGATGGTGACAAAAACAATAGAATGTTGCGGCAATGACTGCCTGAGGCAATGATAGCAATGATTGAAGGCAACAGCAATGGCTGACAAAGGCAGCAGGTGGTTACTGGTGATGGACGGGGAATGCAAGCCAATGTATTAAAAACTCTGACAAATTTGGTGATTTTGGAATTCATCTAAAATTTAATAAAGAATGAATTCCAAATTGATGAATAGAATACCTTGCATTTGATTCTCTTCGGACCAATAGCCGAATTTTTTAAAATTAAATAAAAAATAAATTCCAATTTCATGAAATAAATACCTTGCATTTGATTCTCTTCCAACCAAACAGCCGAATTTTCAAAAAATATGGTGTTTGATTTACTTATGGGTATATATATATATATATATTAGGAGTACAAAGAACATAATCCATAGAGGTGAATTTAAAAAGTGAACAATTATTAAACTTTAAAGATAGGACATTAAGAAAGACAAATTGAAATCATTTGTTGAGCAAAACTTGATGTAGGATAAGATGGCTAATTTCATTAAAAATATTGGCATAGAAATTTTAAAGGAGTCTAGAACTAATCATTTACTAGTCAGGAAACCTAATGGTGGAGTAATAAAGTATTAACTATTATTAAGGAAAAAAATGTCCTATCAAGATGACAATAATTAAATACTACTAAGACTTATAATAATTATATAAAAGCTAGAGCAGCATTTTCAAAGTGTTAAGCACAATACTTTTTGCTTCAATGTGCAAAGCGTATAGTGAAGTGATACTTTTACTTGCTAGAGCCTTCATGAGCTAACCATATATATACATAAATGATCATTCAGTAGTTATTTGAATAACCAAATTAAATCACATAAGATAGTTTTTCAATAAATATAATGATACATTAAATAATAGAAATTTTCAAATTTTTAAAAGCAAAAAAAAATCAAATATATCAACGATATAAATAATGCAATAATGTGACTATTTAAAAATTAAGAATATAATTGTGAGATTAAGCAACCAGCAAAAGACCAAGACGTTGAGGCAACATGAACAGAGAGAGAGAGAGTGAATATGAGATATTAAGAATTCTTAAGAAGAAGCTTTTAAGCGAGATTATACTACCACAAACAACAAGAATTACTAAAAAGCATATAAGAACTTGTAGAGTGGATGTAGAGAGAAACAATAAGAAGCAACTAGCTCTAGTGGGATAAATGGAGAACTACGGAGCAACAACTTCAAGACTATAGGTAATTATGAGGAGAAACAAGTGTTTGTGCCTGAAATTGTGAAATTTGAGCTAGGATTATGTTATAAGCAGAAGCCAAGGGCGCAACACTACAATACAACACCAGGAAGCGGTGCAACATATGCACTTTATTAAGATCTTACACTTCATGCAAGTAATGCATGGGGCCACGACTCGCTTTGCATCACTCCTAAAACACACATTTAACAACACTTATAGAGCTGAGTCAAACTTGATGGGGGATGAAATAAATAACTCCGTGAAAAAGATTATTGAACAAGTTTTAGAACAATCTAAAAATCACTCGTACATTAGTATGGAGATTTAGTGGTCAAGTGAGCAGGTACAAAATATTATGAAGGAAAATAAGTATGATTTTATGAAAATTGATAATAGTTAAATGATATTAATATTTATAATGATCATAAAAACCTTAAAGTTCTAAAAAAACATAGTATGCAAAGCAAAAGTTATATCTTTTGATAATTTATATATAAAATCGAATGCATTAGAAGAAAAGATAAGATGATCATAGTTGAAGATGAATACATCAAAGAAGGATAAAAAATGGTACTTTGACAATTCATTAAGGTTTCGATTGTGACAGCTTTCTTATTGCTTTTTAAAGCAGATTTCTAATATAAAATTTTTTAGTTCAAAAATTTTTGTACTTGAAAGCTGCTTTAGAAAGCAATAAGAAAGCTGTCCCAAATGAAGCCTAAATGAGAGTTCTAAGGAGTAAATTATTTTGGAAGAATAAATTATTAAATTAAACAAAAAATATTTTCAATGGAGTTTTAAGACTAAAAGATAACAAATGATTGAAGAAGAAACACTAGGGTAACAATACATAAAAATAAATGACATGTTTAAGGTTAAGCTAATAAAATAAATGAAGAGAGGAGAAATAATTTGAATTTTGTGTGTATTTCATTGGGACACTGGCCTCTCAATTTTTATAACAATATTTCCAAGCTAGCTTTAGATCCTCAAGTTCTAGAGTAGATATTTTTTATGCATAACTTTGAGATAATATTATAGAATATAGATCTTGGTTATTCCTTTGATTAGAATTAGTGACATAAATAAGGTGAGATTATTGGTTGTTATCTTTACTTGTTCAAATTTTCGTTTATTCAAAATCGACTTATGCTCGAAATTATTCATAAACATTATGTTCATGTTTGGCTAATTCGAATTCAAGTCGAATATAGTAGAATCATTATGCTTATATACAAACCAAATAATAAATTTAAAAATATAAAATCATATATATATATATATATATATATTCAATTTTTGGCTAATAAAAAGCTGAAGACAATCGAACATCATTTTGTTTGTGTTTAACTTGTTAAAAAAATAAGCACAAAATAACAATTTAATATTTGCTTGCTTAACAAACAAATTAAACAAGAGCTTCTTAGACAGTTGAACCTGAGTTATTAGCGATGAGTGAGGTTTTTTTCAGCCCTAATTAGGATGTCAACCAAATGGTCACGTGTTTGAGCATAGTGATGTATAGTCCATTTTTTATTTTTCTTTGATGAAGTGTAAATCAATTTTTTGTTTTAAGTACAGTCATGTTAGATTGGATTGTGCAATGTTGATGGCTGGTATATTTTCATAGTATAACTTCATAGTATTTTCTCATTTTATTATTAAGGCTTCTAGGATAATTTTCATCCATAATAATTCACAGATCCCTTGGGCCATCGCCCGCATTTCAGCTTCAACACTAGATTTGGCAGTCACTAATTGCTTCATATTTCTCCAAGTGATTAGATTCTTAGGGAAGTGTAATAATAAATAGTAGACCTTCTGTCTGTAAAGGATCCTACCCAATCAACATCAATATATGCTGCATAAAGATTGGTTTCTCTAAGATTATGCATAAATTAACTTAAAATACTTATAGCATAAGCTATGTATGAAAATATCCAAGTCTTTCCCGATCTTAACTTCAAATTCTTTGGATGGCTAATCTTTCACTCTTCTTAATACTTTGAGATCATTTCCCCTATAATCATGCCATCTACATACACTATGAGAATTGTAATTTTGCCTTTGTAGAATTTTTTTATGAATAAGTGTAATCTACAAGACTGTGTTTGAATTCCATCCTTTCTGATCGCTTTGGTTAACCTCCCAAATTCAACTCTTGGGGATTTTTTGAGACCGTATCAGAGCCCTGCATTGGGTGCCCATACCCACACCCGCCCACGTACCCACCCATACCCAATGGGCATGGGTGGGTATGGGTATGTACATGGCCTTGTGGGTGGGTATGGGTGAGTACTCAACATCTGGGGACAAATTGATTTACATTACTACTCATCATATGCATGCATTATATTACAGTAATCCTTACTACGTAGTGCGCAACACTGAACCGTGCTGCGACTACGATAAATTTTGATATGTAATTTGAAAGTTTATAGTCAAAGAAAAGGGCAACAAACCTCAATGCCATTAATCCGCGAAAGATTTTATTCAAGAAGCATGGAAAGTGGGTGGGTGTGGGTGGGTATAACATACCAAAAGTCACCATAGGTGGGTGTGGGTGGGCAAAGCCCACCAGCGCAGAGCGTGGGTACCCAATGGGTACCCAACCAGGACCTCATGTAGGGCTTTGGACCGTATAATGTTTTCTTCAACCTGTATGCAAGCTTAGTACTAAAAACTTAATTAAAACCCAGTGAAGGTTCAATAAAGGTTTATTCTTCTAGTTTTCCATGTAAGAATGTATTTGTTTACATCCAACTATTGTAAGGACCAATTGAGATTAGCTGCCAAGGCTTGACATATCCTAATAGTATTTAGCTTTTTGGCTGGCCCAAAAGTTTCACCATAATCCACTCCATAAGTCCTAAGTGTGGCTTTTTTTGGTTTGAGTCTAAATTTATACCTTTCAAATGTCATATTATAGTGTATTTGACGATGTATGGTACTTAAATTTAATTAATTTATTTCTTTTGTGGAAATTATAATACCTCTCATATTATACCTCTTTTAGGGCATTTATATTTTCAATCATGGGCTTCTTCCATTCTTTATTCTTAATTGCTTCTTGGACAGTTCTTAAATTTTTATAGTTTAGGGGTTGTTTATTTGGATGTATTAGGAATGTTAGGTAAAACAAATGCAAGGGCTTTGGGATTACAGGTGTTTGGTTAAAAAAAACAAATATAAGGTAATTTTATGAAGAATTTAAAATCCGCCATAGGCTATTTTCGATGTATTTTGAATTCACCCAAATCAAGTGAATTCAAATAATGCCACATGAAACAAAGCAAATCACGACCTCGCCTACCACTATGAACCCACCTGCCAATGCAACCACACCCACTATTATGATCCTTCCCACCAACATGACCACACCATCTCCTAATCCCTCACAAATGCGATCCTAAAAATATGTTGTGATCCGGCTAGCTAACCCCTTAATGCATACAATATCTATCCCTTGCAATCCTACTATATTGACCACATCACTATAGCTACTAATCTTATCTGTTAATTCTTCATCGTGCCCTGAAAAAAAGTTCTAAATAAAATTTTATATTATACAAAATATATTAAAAATTAAAGAAATATTTAGCTTCATTTTACTTATAACCAAACACAAAAAATGATATATTGAATTTATGTTACAACTAAATAAACAACCCTAAGTATTCTAAATGCATTGCATTAACTTTACATAATAATGGAATGCAGATGTATTCTAAATACTAGCAACCAAATAGCCCCTCAAAAAAAAAGTTTTTGGAAGGAGGAAATATTGAAAGTTAAATAAAATTGGTTGTTGGATGGTGGTGTTTAGTTTTATTTCTTAATGCAATAAGAAGACCTATACTATGATTGGTTTGAATTTCAGGGGTAGAAATTATATCTTCAACACTTGGTGATTGATATTGTATAGATTCAAATGGTTAGGCATGCTTTTATTTAGTTTTGGGTATTTCTTTCTTTCCTCTTGAATATAAATGTAGAAATGGTTTAGGCCCATCAAGGACTTTCTTGTAGTTGTGGTCTGAGGAGGCTATCATGGACTTAAATAGACTTTTTAGGTTGGGTTATTATTGGATCAAATGTGAGATAATAAAAGTTATCTTCACTGAGACTTCCCCTAAAGACAATCATCGTCATATAACCTTTGAATTTTAGTAAAGGAAACATCTCGGGAGATGATTTTTTGATATTGGAATGTTAACATATCATTTTTAACATAAGTAGAGGAATATCCAATGACGATATATCTCATGGCTCTTGGATCTAGCTTAGTGTGTGATGGTATAGATGGACATACGCAACACTACTAGAGGTTTTTAATGGAAGTGGAGTGTTGTACTTTTGGAAAAAAATCGGTGAGGTATTTGATAGGTATTTTATAAAATTCTAATAAGGAGGCAATTTATTAGAAATGTAGCAATTAAAATGGTTTCCTCCAATTAAATTTTAGTACATTCTCTTCAAATAATAGAGCTCTAGTGGTTTTAAGGAAATAGCAATTTTTTTTCCTTTCTACTAATTTTATTGTAGGGAGTCAATACAAGATGATTCATAAATGATGCCATTTCGTCAAAGAAACGAAGAAAATTATTGATTAAAATATTCTTCCCCATGAAACCTAATATATTTAATATTACTTTCAAATTGGGTAATGATCATTGTATATGAAACATGAGAAGATTGTACTCACATTGGATTTATTTTTCAGGAGAAAAAAGCCCAGTTGTGCGTGAGCAAGTCCATGAATAGAACCAAACAATCTAGCCCCATTAATACTAATGATACGAGATGGCCCCCAAACATCAGTATGAATTAGGTAAAAAGGAATTGAAGTTTTTTAGTAGCATGTAGGGTAGGGAACTGTAGTATTTGTGCATTTGACACACCTCACAATGGAATTCCTCAACTTTATTTTATTGAATAATGTTCCAAACATAGATTTTGGTACACAAAAAAAAAAGGATGACCGGATGAATATGGAGTCAATTTGAGCACTTCTTGTATCCAAATTTTAAGATAAACAAGATTGGGGTAATTGATTATTAATACTTATGTTCAAATAATAGTCTGCTAGTTCTTTACCATGCCCAATCATTTTCCTCAAGTAAAAGGAGTAGACAAGGTAAAATGAATAGAATTTCTTCAAAAATGATTTAGGAATAATATTTTTTTTTTTTTTTTATCGACGGAATTTTCGGGATATCTTAAATGATTTAGGAATAATAGGTTTAAAACCTCAAACAACACTCAACAGAAATAAATGATAAATAAATAATTCACTAAGCCAATCCCAAGTAGTGAGATAAAGATAATGATAATGAAGCTTAAGGCTATCATAAACTACAAGCTCATTCTCAACATGACAAAACACGGTCTGCTACTTGGAACCCCAGCCGCTGCTGCTTTGTCCAGCGCCATCTCTCCAACCATTGTCCCATTCTGCCCCACAATCATCTAATAAACCCTAACATAATTTTCAGTTAAGGTAAGTCAACACCCGCAACATGTTTCATAAAAAAAAAATTAAATTAAATAGCCAAAAATCACTTAAAAATCGGCCTTCCCGATTCAATAAGGGTCATTTCGCCGAAGTAAACAAAACAACAATAAGCATAAAAAAGAAAGACTTAAAATTTAAGACTTTCGCTATCAATCCTACGTTTCTAAGTTGTTTACCACAAATCTTGATTGGCGCTTCGAGCTCCAGTAGATTCGGTTGGCTAAGGAAGACCTCCTTCGCGGCGAGGCACAGCTGCCGTATCTCCAGCTCGGTCATGTGAACCTGTCTCACCGTCCTTCCGTTCTTCGCGTCAAGAAGCCGAGCGATGAGAGCATCCACCGCCGCCTCGTCCATCCTCCTATGCGCAACTCAGATAAACCGAAACCCTAGCTTTCTCAATCGATCAAAACAAATGAATGAAGAAGACAGACAGTTCTCTCCAGAGGCGCCGCCTTCGCCTCGCACTTTTCTATCCGTAAATAGAGAAGGACCTAAATTATTTCCTGCCCTAGAGCAGAGAAGGAAAAACGGAGAATCGAGCGCCTGATGTCTTCAATAGTTTCTATAGATCGCAATCGCACACATGCGGTATCAACTCCGTCCGCACGTGAGAATTCTGTTTGCAGCCGAAGGGGTGTTAGATTGGAGTTTGGATATTTGACCGTTGGACCTGAACTGATAAGCCTGTAGAGCAAGATTAGCCGAGTTGATCAAATAGGCTCGCTAGGTCTAGCGAGGAATATTCGTTATGATGGTACACGTGTACACCGTAGTGCAGCAGAATCTTTAAGGATAATTTTGAATAAATATATATATTAGAGAATTTACACATATATTATAATTTTTTATGAATTAACATTTTAATATTTATTTATATGCATTTGTGTTTAAACCCTATCAAAATATATATGACAACAAGGGCGGGCCCTAGCCACAACAATGGCGGGACCCTAGCCCCGTAGCCCACTAGAAAATTATATAGTATAATATTTAATAATAAAATTACTTTCCTAAAGCTAACATAAGTTAGTACAAAACTTATCTTCAACTCCTAAAGTTTGAGAATTAATTGGGCCCTCATTTTAAGAATTATCTTATGTGTCAGCCTCTTTATTTGCACTCTACCAATGATGGCATCATCGACCATGAACCCTCCCTTTCCAATAATGACGCCTCTAGATATGACTACACACATGCCAATGAAGACATCTCCTGATACAATTTTTCCCTTGAACTTTTAATTGAGCCATGAGTTATCTCTATTTATCTATCACTCCCTCCTTTCGTCTCTCTCTCATATGAAAACCCTAGTTTGTTGTCACAAATAATTCTTGTTAATGTAGTAACCATTATTAGATCTGTTGTAACCAATTTTGGACTCCCTGCCGCATGACTCTATTTATTTATGAGATTTCTTACCTCCTTGTTTATTTATTTATGAGATTTTTTTCGCTAAACCATTTATTATTCAAAAGTGGTCACCTCTTTTTCGACCTAAAAGAGAAGAGTTTATGTATATTCCTTTATGGATTAAATTTCTTAATTTGCCTTTAGTATGCTGGACGCCATAAGGTATCTCAAAGATTGCTAGTCTTATTGGTATACCGATTGCTATTGATTCTTTAGCAGCTGAGCAGACTCATCTTACTTTTGCTAGGGTTTGTGTTTTAGTTTCTAAAAATTCTTGTCTTCCTGAAGAAGTTAATATTTCTATTATGAGAAATATTTTTTGGATTAAAGTTGAGTATGATTGGAAACCCATTTCTTGTCAAGGATGTGGATCTATTGTTCATCCTTACTCGTTATGTCCTTCTAAGCCGTAGGAGGATAAGGAGAAGCAAAATTTTATTTTGGAACCTAATAGGGGAAGAAGCAAGAATAGGAATTTTGGAAAATATGATTTTGTAAGACCTTCCTCTTCCAAGAATCTTCAAAATTTTATGGTTAAAAAGTAGGTTAAACTTACTACCGATCCTCATTTATCTGATACTCTTTTAGCTTCTTCTATTAATACTAGTTCTGATACTACTCTAATTTCTACAGTTGATAATAATCCCCTTTGAGAATTGGTTCAAGATGTTGGAAAGCCAAATGCGGTGGTTAATACTAATATTGAGGTTAAAACCTCTTTAACAGAGTTTTTATCTAATTTAAATTTGACTGCGGAAGAGATTATTATTAATCTCAATTCAAACAATATTTCTGGAACTTCTAATGTTCTTTCTTTATCTAAATCTTCTGTGGATATTTCTGATACTCATAATAAGTTTTATGTACTAGATTCTCTTATTGGAGATTTAAATTATTTTAAGAAAGATGCTAATGCTCATAATTAGGAGGTTTCCTCTTCGGTTTCTATCTCTACTTCTATAGTGACTAATATTGATCAATCTAGTTTTAAATTACCAATTGTCTACAAGATCTAAAGTAGCTAGGAAGGCTTCTACTTCAAACCTAAAATATGAATGTCTTTTCCAAATATTATATCTTGGAATGTGAGAGGCTTTAACTGTTTGGATAAAGTTCATGCTTATACGGACCTTGTTCTTAAGTTTAAGTCCGGATTTTGTTGTATTTTGGAAGCTAAAGTGAATGATGATCTTGTTGGTAATCCTTGGTTTGATGTTAATCACAGAATTTTTCAGCAAGAGGGTTGTTGTAATAATTTTTATATTTCTTCGGTTGGTAGAATTTGGTTAAAATAGAATACTTCTTGTATTATTTTAACTCTATATTTATTATGAGTCAGTTTATTCATGGGGTTATCAAATTTGGTTCTAATTCTTTCTACATTACGTTTGATTATGCTTCCAATTTAGCTGTAGATAGATTAAATATTTGGAATGATTTTTATAATATTGCTACTAATATTTCAACTCCTTGGATTGTGTTGGGAGATTTTAATTGATGTCATTTTACTAAAGATAAGTCAGGTGGGAATGCTCTTTCGTATAGCACTATGGGAGTTTTTAATAATTGTATTTTTAATTATGGTCTTATTGAGCTTTCTTCTATTAGTCTTTTTTATAACTGGTTTAATCAATAAGGCAATAGCCCTATTCATATTAAATTAGATAGGGTTCTTGTTAATAACTATTGGTTTAATTCTTATCATGTTTCTTATTATATTGTTGATAATCCTTATTGTTCGGATCATTCTCCTCTTATTGTTTGTAATAAGAATAGGATTTTTGGTTGCAATAGATTCCTTTTTAAAAATTACTGGTGCAAGAAAGATGAATGTTGGGAGCTACTTATTGAGGTTTTTGTTAAACCTACTATTGGAAATCCTATTTGTAATCTTTGTCATAAGCTCCGTATGCTGAAAGCTTTAATTAAGCAGAAAGATTGGGCTTCTTCTAAGCATCTTTCCTTTTTTATTGAGTTTCTTAAAAAGCAACAAACTGATATTTACAATCTCTTACAGAGAGATCCTCTTAATCAACATCTAAATTTGTCTCTTATTAATATTGATTCTCTTCTTAAAGATAACTTGTCTCTTTGGTCCTCCTGGTTTTCTCACAGGGCTAACAGAAGTGCATGTCTTGTGGTGAAGAGGATTTAGGCTTTCTTTACTCCCATATATGAAGTAGGTAGAATTCTAATAAGATTAATGGGATTTCTTATGCTAATAGGATTGTCTCATATTCTAATGAAATTGTTGGTATTTTTTAGAATCATTTTAAGAATATTTTTAATTCTACTACTCCGGCTATGGCTACTACTTTCATTTTTTCTATTGGTAATGTTATTCCGGATAGTTTACAAAATTCTTTGGTGCTCCCAATTACTGTGGAAGAAATTAAGAAACTTATTTTTAATAGTCCTAATTCTTCTACTCCTAGACCTGATGGGTATACTTTTGAATTTTTTTAAAATTTATGGGATATTGTTGGATCTGCTTTATGCAAGGTTGTTCTTTACTATTTTAACACAGGTTTCATGTCAAGTGTTTGCTAAAGCGACTGCTATTTCTCTAATTCCTAATAAAATTAGTGCTACTAGGTTTACTTATTACAGGCCTATTTCGTTATGTAATATTTTTTATAAGATTATGGGAAAAAATCTTGACTAACTATATTCAATGGGTTATGCATTTTATTATTCATAAGAGCCAATTGAGTTTTATTAAGAAGAGGATTTCTATAAATAATATCATTCTTACTGTTGAGCTACTTAGAGAATTTAATTATGCTTCTAGTAATAAATATGTTTGTGCTAAATTAGATATTCATAAGGCTTTTTATACAATCTCTCGTGAATTTCTTATTACTAGGATGGCTCAAAAAGGCTTTCCTCCTATTTTCATCTCTTGAATTAAATGTTGCATAGAGGATGTTTATTTTTATATTATTCTTAATGGATCTATACATGGGTTCTTTAATTCTTCCTTGGTACTTCGGCAAGGGTGCCATCTTTCTCCTTATCTCTTTTGTATTGTTATGGATGCACTTTCTAATATGTTGTTCTCAATCCAATAATTTTGAGGTGATTATGACTGGTTATGCATTTAATCTATACATATGGTTTACTCATTTTTGGTAAAGCTACTTTGGAGAATGCCTGAATGCTTAATAATATTATGGAATCTTTTTGTATGCTTCGAGTTTATTTATCAACACTGATAAAAGTTATCTCTCATTATTTCAAAAGACTGCCATCTTGAAGCTGCTATTAGTTTTAGTCTTGGCATTGGAATATCTTCGTATCCATTAAAATATTTGGGCATACCTCTTTATGGTAAGAAACTTAGAGTTTTTTTATTTTCAGTCGTTATTCAATAGGATTAATATTTTGTTAGCCGGTTGGAAAGCTAAATTACTTTCTTTTGCTGATAGGGTTCAGCTCTTGAATTTTACTATATCTAATGTTATTTCTTATTGGATTAGAGGTATTTCTTTCCCTAAATATTGTTTCAAATTTATTAGAAAGGTTTGCTCTAATTTTCTCTTTCATGGTGATTTCTCTAGTAGGAAGATTTATATTATTGCTTGGAATAAAGTTTGTAAGCATATAGTTAATGGTGGTCTTGGTATTTTTGATCTTGAAGCTCTGAATTTTGCCTTTAGTTGTTCTCTTATTTGGAGAATTATTAATGATAATGGGCCATTGGCAATTTGGATTAAGTATAAGTATTTATCTTTTTGGAAGTCTTGGCCGCACTCTATTTCTTTGTCTTAGAAGAATCTCTTCTATTGCAGGAGATATAAAATGTAAGATTTAGTTTAATAATTTTCCTAATAGTTCTCTCTCTCTCTCTTTATTGGGACCCTTGGTATATGGGGAAGTTTGTTCATGAGATTGTTACTTCGGATAATATTAATTTGGATTCTTCTTTTCAAAATGAGAAGTTGGGGAATTTGATTTCTTTAAATTGCTGGAATTTGCCATCTTCTTTGTCTCTGACTATCAATAGTATTTTTTCTCATGTTGTTATTAACGATCCTCAAAAGTCTCATATCTCTTGGAATGGAGTTCTTCTTCCTTCCTTTAATATGTTTCATAATGCTTATTATGATGATTTCAATAAAGTGGATTGGTTTACATTTATTTGACACAAAAGATATGCTTTGAGATACTCTTGCTATGCTTGGATGGCCATGATGAAAGGGCTAAAAATGGTTGATATTCTTGTTAAGAGAAATATTAACGTCACTACCACCTATATCCTTTGTTTGAAGGGAGATGAAAGTCATAATCATCTTTTCTTTGAATGTGATTATTCTTTTAGTATTATTTCTAATTTTTTGCCTAATATTAATTTCTTTTTATTTAGACCTAATCTTGAGCAATTATTATATTTTATTTCTTCACTTCAGTATGATTATAATTTTAAGAATCTTTTTTTTTTTGTATGTTGTTCTATTTACTTTATTTGGAGAGAAAGAAATTCTATAAGGTTTGAGAATAAATTTTTGAATTCTGACGCTTTATGTAGGTTAATTGATTTACGTATTTTTGCTAAGATTTCAATTTGGAAATATTTTATTTCCATAAAGGGTTATTTATCTGGTTAAGAGCTAATTGGTTTCTCTGGATTGAATTTTTTGCAATTGAGCTCTTTTCACTGGATAGCAAGAAATTCATATTTGGATTAATTCTTAGCTCTTTCTTATAAGATCAATACTATAGGGTGGCTCATCCTATTGTTGGAGCTTTGTTGCTGATTTGGTGATCTTTATTGGATGTTTTGTTTTGGATGGCTTGTTACTGCTGGGTGGCTAGTCCTATTGCTGGGCTTTGTTGATGGTTTGGAGAGCTTTGGAAGTTTCATTTTTTGCTATTCTACTTGTTGTTTTTCGCTGTAGTTGGGAGGCTTGTTGATTCTTGGTGGCATGTTCTTTTGGTTTATGTCTACGTTTTTCTAGTGTATGCAACTTGGTTGGTTATTTTGTGTCTGTAGTTGAGTTCTTTTTTGAACTCTTTATTTTTTGTTTGCTAAGTATTTGGTGCTTAGTTTTCTTCTTTTTTGGCTATCTATTGGTTATTCATGACAGGGGTTTTTCCACTTTTTTCTTTTTTATTTATAAGTTTTTCTTACAATTTTTTGTACTCTATTGTAACTTTTCATTTTTTGGAATGAAATTGCGCATGTTTGCCCCTATTTTTACCAAAAAAAAAAAATATATTAGATAGTTTAGTGACTACTTCCATCATAAAAGTTTTGGCATTTTATTAGGCTCATATTTCTATATATTTTAAGTTTTTTCTTTCGCAATCCTTACCAACTTAAAATATAAACAATCTAATGTAATTTAGCATATATTTATTTAATTACACATAAAGAAATCTATCTAACATATACATCAAATATATAATGGAAACTATGAATATAACATTCAAATATACAATCTATGTTTACAAATGCATGAGATATGATATACATAATGTGTATACACTAGTATAAATAATTTACAAGTGATTAATCATGATCTAGAAGATTATACTCAGTAATACTAACATATGAACACATTTGTTTTAATCAATTAGACAAGTAACATCACATAAGATAACTATGGTGATGATACTATTGACATAAAAAATGTCAACTTCTTATTATTTGTTTAAATAACATATTTAAAATTTGTTTGAGATTATTTTTTCAAATCTTCGTTGAGGAAATTTGAATTAATCAATCCCTTGATTTTTTAACCCTAAAAAATCTCCAAGCAGTTTTCCTTAATAACTTTAATTCCAATCCTCTTACATCATTTTGTATGATTCCTTATTAGATTAGCTTTGATAAGTGTTGGTGGAATTTTTGAAAGCATGTTTTGAAAAATATTAGGTTTTTTTGGAAAATTTAAAATATTGTTGAATTCTAATTCTAAAATTGAACAACCCATCAGAAAATATATATCACCTTGGGAGGATAAACTTTCAGAATGGGGTTTAGATTCAGAATTATAAGTCCTGTCTTGAATATCGTGGCTGAATTTAAGAGAAAACTTTGCATGGCCCCGAAGGGCCAAAAAGATGTTCAACTAAATATCCAGCTATGATAATCAAGAAGGATGATCTTTAAGCTCATATCCAAGGCTTCACCAAAAAAGGATATATCTTCCCAAAAGGAGAAAATATCATTCGATGCTAATTCTTTGAATATGATGATAATGATCATTAATATTTTAAGTTTCCCAAAGAAATCCAATTAAATTTTGAAAATTGATTTTAAAATTCATGTGTGTGTGGTTCTAAATCACCTACGAGTGAGAACCCTCGTAGTTAATTATATCGTAAGAAATCATGATTTACAATGAATACTGTCGATTAAAATAATGAATTTTTATTTAAGACTATCTAGGAGTTATATCAAAGAAAGTGAATTTTAGAATTTTAAAAGGGAATGGATCAAGATTGAATACATATTAACGGATTCAAGGGGATAAGAGTAGGGGACAATTTGAGATTTTGGAACCATCCAGAAGTATCCCAACATAATCTAAGTGTTGGGCTTTACGTTTTAGATTGAAAGAAGATTTAATTAGAGTTGAATTTTTCATTAGAAATTTGGGATTCTATTCCAAAAAGTTTGGGTCTTATGATCTGATATCTGCCTCGAATCTTAAATCTAAATTGGGCACCACGTAGTAGTGACCTGAACCTAATTAATGCGATGTAAGATCTAGATTTACCCCAGTCTAGATTAGGAAGCCAACTAGTCACCTAGTCGATTTTAATTACATGAGTCCGATCATTTTTATGAAAGAGTTGTAGGGATATTTTTATTAAAGTTTTCGAGAGTTGGGGCTGACATCTAGAGATTGTCCTAAGTTGCTCTTTTAACTTATGATGGGTGAAAATTCTAAGAATAAACATAATTAAAATTAAAATTTATTTAAATATGTTTTTAATACAATACATATTGGTCGATATATCCAAATCATGTATGCTTGAAATTTTAAAAAGGCTTAAAATAATTTTTTAGAAGACTAGGCTTCTCAGGTTCATAACCTCATCCTCATAGGTCGGATTATATGAACTTTACCCACAAACAAGAAAGTGTCTTAAATAAGAAAAGAAGAAGTGCAGTAATATGCATGCGACCCCGGGGGCTATCCTCGGCTAATTCCCTAGATTCATTATCTTTCTATATTATTTAACTCCTAAAATTTTTAAATCTTGATTATAAGTAAAAAATTTAACACACCCTCATGAGCCTCACGTGTTCAAGTTAAAATCAAAAGCAGCACACAAATATCAAAAAATTAAGAAAAACAAGTAATCATATACGCAATTACATTAATACATTAAATATAATCAATTAATTAATAAATGTTTATAGGCAAACTGTCTTACTTATTACAACTCAGGGTATGTAGAAAATAAAGTGGCCGATCACCACTAACAACAATCCAGATTCTAGCCCTAATAAAGATGCAACTGACTTTGAGTAGGATACTCTCCATCTTTAATTCTTTAGTCTTCTTTTCCTTCGGACTCTTTAGGTTCTTCGTAATAAGTTACTTAAATGGAAAAGAGAACTCTTCCCCTTGGAGAAGGTTACCCTTTCCACATTGGGTATAAAAAGGTGGTCTAAATTTGGGCTTTCAATTAGAAAAGGACTATCCCCAAAGGGGTATCTTTTCTTTGTTGGAACCCAACCTTTGGACCTATGCATCCCAACTCAAAGTTCAGCTTTCACAACTCTTAACATCTCAAATGAATTACATATACAAAAATATAAATTCTAGACTCTCCTGTAAGGTTATCCTAATGTTTATTAAATCAAAATATATTTCCAAGCAGTTATATATGTGCAGAAAAATAAACATGCTTGCCACACTCTTTTTTTATTTGGGGGCTAAGTAGTCAAAAGACCTGTAGTAGTTATATTTTATTATTTATTTTACCCCCTTTATTGTCCTGCATTAGCGTGACCACCTATAGAAAACTCAATGAACATCTGAATCATTCCTATCATAAGAGTAATCTAATCATCAAAAACATCAATATATAGAGTACAACAAAAGTAAGTAGACACACCAAACAATTCCAATCACAATATGCAGTAAAATCTCAAAAATTCAGCACACAGTAGAAAAGTAAATACCGGCCTAGCCTAAATCTAGAGTCAGTTTTTCTAGTAAACTATCTAAAGTGTGTGTAAAAGTTCGTGTAGCTGGGGTAGATCCTAGGCTGGATAGTTAGTTGGAGTTGTCTAAATTTTAGGTTTGTTAAGGTTGAAAGGAGGTTTTATGTTAAAGTTTATATATTAATGTATTAAAGCTTAATTCAGATATCTGTTAATTGTTAAGTGATTGCTACCTTTGTTTCACATTGAGATCATGAAGTTTATTACACCTTCCTTAGGGCTAAGTTAATAGCCTCGTAGGTATGGGTTACCAGTAATAATTGGGGTTGATTAAGTTAATTTAGGTTGGTTAAATATTAAAGAAAGATTAATATTAAATATTTTAGTTATTGGCTGAGTTTGAGAGGTTTGTTAAGTGTTTTATTATCCAAATTAAAAAATTTTGGAATTTTAAAGAACTATTGAATTTTTATAAATTATTGAAATTATTTTAACGTGTTAGTTAATGGGTTAAAAGATGACTTTTAAAATTAAAATTAATTTTAAAATTCTCAAATTTTTAATAAATATTAGGACTTATGACAAGTAGTTAAATTATTACCATGCTCAATTTGGAGTTTTCTATAAAAAGTTATGAATTACCGAAGTTTTGACTTGATTTCGACTTGAGTTTGATTGGATTGTTGACATTTTGACTTTGCCTAAATTTTGAAAGTTTGATATTTTTAGAAAATATTATATTTTAGTTTGAGTTATATGTCTTTGAATTTGATTAAATTGGATTTGTCTTGAATTAATTATGGTTTTTGGAAAATTAGTGATTTTTTAAGATATTTTAATTAAAGACTCTTTTTTACTGATTTGAACCCAAATGGATTGCAAACTTCTTGAGATCACCCCCATAAATCAAGAATGGTCTAAGAAGGGATTATCAAGTGTTTGAGAATTTATTGAGATTTTTATATATTTTAATTAATTAATTTAATTTAATATTAATTTATCTTAAAACTTAAATTAAGATAAAATTAGGGGCTCGCCAATTAGGATTTCTTTTTTTTATTAAGGGTTGAGACTTGACTAATTAGAGTCCTTAAGTGAATTTTTTAGATTTAATATTAATTTTTAGTAAATTATTTTAGGCTCTAGGTCAATTATAGGGGAGAATTTTGAAGCTCCTAATTGGTGGACCATATGGACACCAAATCCAGTGAAATTTGGGCCATGGGATCACCTGATCTCAAGGTTCAAACACACTGAAATTGAACCCAAACGAGGCTCTCTAGGGTCGCTAACCAAGCCACCAAAGGTGATCTCTAAGTCACCTTAGCCAAATCCTAGGGAACTATACTAGGGTTGGATTGGGGCAAAATTAGTGGCCCTAAACTCCCTATGATAATCTTCACCATCACTCTAAAAATTAACTCATAATTCTCATTGGAGAGATCATGGCCCCAATTTGAATTTAAGGGTCAAACCATGACCACTGAACCCAAATTGGCATGAAAGTGCCCTTAAACACCTTAAACAGGGGAGGGAAAATTTGGACATGTCAGGGCATGTCTAAATTTAGTTTCACAAAGTCCCAAGCCCTAGTGAGTTCAAATTAATAAACAAATGTAATAATAGATATAACATTCAAATTGAAATTAAACTTTACACAAATGCAATTAGGGCCTGGGATCATAGGGCTTTTATAGATCTCTTTAAGATTTTTCCAATGAGACTAAGAACACCTAAATCAGTCAAGTGGATTGAGAGATCAAGATTTTCAAAGTTTCCCATAAATTTTATACTCAATTAACCTAGAATTACACAATCAGCCGGTGCTTTTATGCATGGCACATTCTGATTGAGAATTGGTCAACGCTGATTGTGCAACCATGGGGTTAATTCTAGTCGTCGAATAAAAGATCAGACGATCACGATTAAACAGCTTCGAAACCATAAGATCAAACACAAACCGTTAATATAATTCAACGATCACGATTGCATCTTCAACCTCCCATTATCTCCTGAAGCCTTTGAGCTATTCCAGCGTGATCTGAGCAATCCTGCCAAAGGATTCACAAAAAAATTCATGGGAAGCATTAGGATGATAGAAACCTTCAATTCAATGGCGAAAATTCATTGGGGTAAAGGTTTCCTTCACACTTGACCGGACTACCTATCTAGGGAGCCCAAGATCAAAGTTTCATAGTGGAGAAAGTCCTAATGGATGTCCAGGTTTTTCTCTCAAGAAGCTTCAAGAGGTGAGGGCGAATAGTTCTCCTTCAGACACTGAGACCAGAGGATGGTCAGAGGTAGAAGTTTGGGCGGAGTACAGAGTTCTTTCGTCGATGTTCAATCGGGACAGAGGCTAGAAGTGTCTAGGGAGCTGGGGGAAGCTACTGAAACACTCGAAGAGCTCTTGGGAATGATTTTGGGAGATCAAATTTGAATGGGGATGTTTGGTGGACTACCCCCTATTTAGCTCACTCCCGCTAGCTTGGATGGCCGATATCAATTGGGCTGGGCTTCGAATGGAAGCCAGGTGGGAGGGGACATCCTCTCAGAGGGATCGTACACCTAAAGCCGATGAGCCCAGCCTTTGGAAGGCTTTAATTCAGGCCTAAAGTTTGGGGACCACCGGAGTTCATTCTCCATTGGTTCTGGTTGCTACTAGCTAGGTTCTGGGATGGGTTTACTTGGAAAGGATGATGGGGATGTGGTGAGCTCATGGGTGAGCTAAATTGGACCTGGGGGAGTCTGATTCAAGCAGATTGCTTGGGTTGACCAAAACCTGCTCGATTTGGGTCAAATTGGGCTTGACCCAGGTAAGGCAAGACACTGGGTTTGATATGGGAAGTGGGTTTGGGTCTAGTGCACCCAATGCAAGTGGAAATTGGGTTTGAATTGGCTTGAGATGGGAGATGGACTGGGTCAATATGGTTTTGGACACTTTGGGCTAGCTAGGAAAGGTGTGTTGGCCCAAGGGCCACCTAGTGGAGGTGTTGGCTAGGTTCAATTGAGCTTAGGGTGGGAGTTGGCTCAATCCCAAGTTTTTTTGGCCATTTTGGGCTAGCCTAACTCTGGACCCAAGTTGACCCAATGGTTGGGTTGGTTAGGGAAGGTGTATTTGGTCTAAAGAGACCTAATGTCACCTTAGATTGGATCCAATTTGGCTAGGATTGAAAAAGGACTCAAGGGGAACCTCTCTTTGGGCACTTGGGTCAAGCCAAACAGCTAACCCAAGAGAGCCCAAGGCTTGGGTCTCTAAGAGGGGTCTCTTGGGGACCTAAGGGGTCACCCCATGTGTTTCCATGGGATTGAGATGGTTTTGGTCAAAGGGTTTTGATGAATGGGGATGTATGGGAGGTTTGGTTAAACTTGGTTGACTTGGTCAACCAAGTTGACCTAGGACCAAGAGCTGGGTCCACTTAACTCAATTTTTTCACATGAACTCAATGGTAGTGGTCTCATGCCAAGAAGAGGGCATTTGGTTTGAAATGACTATTTGATCCCTAAGAGAACACCTTAGTCAACCATGGTTGACTTGGTCAACTAGGTCAAACCAAAGTGTGGGTTTGGGTCCAATGTGTTCCTAAAGGTGTTTAGGATCCATTGGAATTGGTTTTGATAGTTAAGATAGAAGGGTTGGATTGAGCTTAAGGGAAAAATCCAAATACACTTTAAAAGGGTATTTTGGTCATTCTGACCCCTTAGTCAATTTTGGGTCAAATTGGATCAAAAAAATGTAGAGTGTTGATAAATAGGTCCTAATGAATGTCATGAAAGTGGTTGGAAGGTTTGAAAAGGGTTACATGGCCAAGATCCAAAGGGTGATAAGTTCAGTGGTATGGGTTGTAAATAACTAAAAGTTTTGTAGTTTTTGGGAAAAGATTCAGTTTAAGGGATTAGGAATGTTGGATTGAGCTCAAATTTGTATGGTTGACCTTAGAGATATGTATAAACAAGTTGCAATTGATAGACCTCAAATCATGGGTCATTAGACTAGGTTTTATGGGGTTTGAAAATTACCCTGGAAAGGGTTTCAGGACCTTAGCCCTTAGCCATTAGATTTGTTTTGAAACTTTGGAATTGGATTGAGCTTTGGACTTAGATGATTAAGGATGGCTTATCCATATCATTAACAATCAATGGGACGATGATTAATGTTTGGATGAGATTTGAAAGTTGATTGAATGTTGATTGGGAATTAATTAAAGGTTGACAAGAGGTGGATCCAAGGATTGGATTGGAGGTGGAATTGAATTTGATTGAGGTTGGTCTGAGTCTTATCTAGGACCAATATGATTAGGGAGTAGAAACTTTCCAATCACTAAGTCACTAGAAATAAATCCAAGTGGGTATTAGTGATCTCATACAAAAGTGATGTCAACAGTAAGAAATCTAATTTCAACCTTAAACTAGGTTGATTACAATTTGACTATGAAGTGATTATAGAAATTCCATTAGATATAGAAGTAACTGTAGAAGGAACTTTCAACAATTCAACCACTCAACTATCAAGTTCAACTTGAAATCCTTCAAATAGATTTGACCTTAATTGGCCCTTGGGTAGATTACTTTTAGTGGTTAACCCTAATTATCCCTAATGAGCATAATTAGTTGTATAAGCCTTCAATCTTTATCTTATTAGTTTAATAACTTGTTTATGCAATGTAATTAATTTTGATATTTTTAAAGCATTACCTTTGATGCCTATTGATCATTGGTCAAGCTAATCCTAATATTCTCTTGACCACAACATACATTTAGTGATGTTAAAAAAAAATGATCCCAACACTTGGCCAAGAATTTTAAATAGGGCTTAAATTATTAAAACAATGATGAACTAGTTATGGATGACCTTTGGAATAGGCTAGACCTCTTTGAGTCCTAAGACCAGGTAGGACCACCATATCAATTTAATGATAGCATAAACCATAGAATTGGAAAGATGGCCCATGACCAAAATTTTGGATAGGTCCCATTATATTAATAATAATTTAAAAAGGCAAACTAACTTTTGGGAATATCTAATTTGGACCTTTTTACCCAATTGCACCTAAAATAATCATTTTGCCCTTATATGACCCATCCTATTAATTTCAATCAAATAGCTAAAATTGTTCATTATAATGGCCCTAAGTAAAATTTATTAGGATAACTATAAGTGAATTGATCCTAGTTAACCCTTGTGTAGGCCAATCGGCCCATTTAATCATAGATGACCCTATTGACTCCTTAACATGAATTTGACTTTCTTGATCAAATTAAGCAAAATAAATATATGGAAACCATTTTAATTATATTAATATAGATAAATTGAGCTTAATTCGATCATTTGACACAAATAGACCATTGACTATTTTGGCCAATTTTATCGATTTGAATTCCACCATTGATCTAAAATGTTTGAAAAAAATTCCCAATAGAGGAGTTAAACCTAATTTCCTCTTGGTTAATTCAATCTACCGTAATTGACCCAACTTAGCGTAATTAGCCCTATAAGGACCATATGACCATTATGAAAACTAATGGGTCCAACAACCTTGAATTATCTAGGCAGCAAGTGCCTAGGCCAGTACTTGTTAAGTTCCCCATCCAGCCGTTAGGCGGCCAGCGCCTACAGTGCCAGTTGTTCAGATGGCTCCAGCCCCTCAGAGCCAGCATTTGACATTTCCTCTTCCTACTACCTCGATGGAGGTTGCTCGCGCTCAGGTTTCCTCTCCTCCTTCTTCCTCGAGGAGTATTCTTGTTGAATCAGAAATTGCATGTCATCATTGTAATGCAATAAGATTTGAACCAAAGTCTAGGACGAAAAGAAACCTGACTTGACTAATGTTATTCGATGTTTTTTCTATAGTTATCTTGTGATTATGGTTTCTATTGGAGTGTTCTTGTTGTTTTATAGTTTGAAATCTCTTTTTGTCAAACATTTTATTTTGTTTGCCGATTTCCCAATAGCTAAATGCTTCTTCTGCTTCTATTATATGATGAATTGGGTTGGAACTTGTTGAGAGGTTGTGTTACTATATGTGTTGGGTTCTTTTGGAGGTGTTCTTTTTTATGCCAATTTAGAAGATGGGTGGCTTTTTCTTGATGATATTTTCATGAACAGATGCTCAACCTTAGCTTTGTCACCTTGGATGGTATTCTCACGGAAGCTGTTTGTTTGTTTTTTTTTTTTTTTGGCTATTTTTGTGGGTTATTCTGAGCCATGGCTTTTTGTTTCTTAAAATTCTAAATCTTTTAGTTTTACAATTTCTTTCTCATTTTAAACCTTTTATGCTCTCCTATAATGGTCCTATTATGTAACACTTATATAACATTTTGACCTATATATGAATGTTGGGCGTGACCCTCAATTTTTCACACACAAAAAAATGGTTTAACTATAAGCTTGATCAAATAAACATAAAAGTATATACTAATTTTATCCTTTGATTCTTTGTTTGGCGCCATTTCATGTGCCTCTTCTCCGCTCTACCATAATAAATAAATTTAGAGAGAAACTTAAAACCTTTTTTTTTTTTGGAAATTAAGGGCTATACCTAACATTTTCATTAAGAACAAAGTTATAACATGATTTCAATTTCTATAAAAAATTGCTACCAAGTGGTAGAAAAGAAACATAAACCTATAGAAATTACAATCACATTTATATATAAAGAAACAATAAAAAATGAGCAATGAAAAGCCCAAATCTAATAAATCATTAGTGATCTGATAATTGCCATATGAGGTGGTCGAAAAGTATAGTATCTGATATAAATCGATTGCATGAGAGGCAACAACTCGTTACAACACATTATAGTTGACTATATCCCAAAAGAAGTAAAAAAGGTTGTCCCCTTTGTGAAGAATGAGGGCTCTATTTATAGATTTTTCTGGAGTGGCATAGCTCGTAAATAGGCGTGAGATCAGGGGCGAATAGGGAGTGGTCGATTGGACGGCCGATATTGAATCCTACGATCGTGCACCATTCGTTGGACATTTGAAGGCCTTATTGATGTCGAAATTTGGTGATCTTAGGTTCGTTGGATTCATCTCGTTGAGCCGTTCGATTCGATTATAAGCTTGTTAAAAATCGGAGACCGTTTGGTAACTCAAATTGTGATTCGAACCTTCCAACAGCACTTTGAGTCTTCGATTTAGACTCATTCGGGCTTGGATTGAGTTGAATTTGGTGTCGTTGGGTTCGTATTTTTGAGACGCTCAGTTTGACTATAAGCTTGCTAAAGTCGGAGTTCGGGTGTACCCTGATTTAATTTCTGAAGTTTCCGGATTGAGTTTTGCATCGAGATTCATGCCCGATCAAGATAATTTTTTGAGAATATATCAAGAATATAAGCACAAATAAAATATAGAAACAAGTATTTAAAATGAGAACATCCCCTATTCATCCACATATCAAAGAAATTCCCCTATAACTTTCATTAAAGAGCTCCTCAGAGATATTACGAAACCATTAGACCTCATGTAATAATAGAGAATATTAGAAAATTCATTAGTAAATATTAGAAAAGTTAAATAATTGATAGAATTTATGTAGCAAAGGATTTTAGAAGAGAAAAATGAACCTAATGCAGCCTGGAAGAGCAAATGAATCTAATAGAAGCACAAAACTAACTGAAGAAATAGAACTCCGGTTATTACCGGTGCTGAGAACGAAGAGAAAGAAGAATGATTTGAATATATTATTGATGCGGTGAACAGTTACATCCTATATATAGAATCTAGAGAAATAGATGTACACGTGTATACATATAATAGGTGTGAAACATAATAAAGTGCAAAGCAGAATAATTAAGCTAAAACAGATTTTAATCTTCAGCTAATATCCCCCATCAAACAAATGAATCGGAGACGATGGTGAGTTTGTCCCGAAGAAATTTGAAGGTCTGGGAATTGAAGGGGAGGTTGGTGTTGGATCCGTGCAGGTATTGATAGTAGGTTGTGATATGGTACTGCCGGTTAAGGTAGCGGATGGCTTCTTGTTTGTTGAGACATGAGTTGAAGATACGTTCTACAAAGTAAGAGTAGGTGTTAGAAATGAAGGAGGAAAAGTATTATGAGTAGATACCGGAGGTGGAATAGCGGAGAAGAAAGGAAAGGAGTTCTCTGTGAATTGAACATGGCGGGAAATGATGAGTTTGTTGGTTTTTCTGTCTAGACATTTGTAGCCTTTGTGATCACTTGCATAACCAAGAAATACACAGGAGACGGCATTGGGTTGAAGCTTATGCCGGAGATGCTTCGGAAGAAGGGGGAAGCATTCGCACCCGAATGTGTGAAGTTGAGTGTAGTCGGGATCGGTATTAAACATTAGCCGGATGGGGGAGACATTGTTAGTGTTTGGCGTAGGCATTCTGTTGATGAGATAGGCCGCCGTTAGCACTGCATCTGGCCAGTAATTAGGCGGCATGGACGCTGTGTGAAGCAACGTTCTGCTGTCTCTATAACGTGACGATGTTTGCATTCGGCTACGCCGTTCTATTCAGGTGTGTAAGGACACGAGAGCTGATGGTGTATTCCTTTGGCTCGCAGGAATGATGTGAATTGTTGATTAACGAATTCAGTTCCACCGTCTGTACGAGCTACTTGAACATGACTGAGAGTTTATTTTTCTATAAAGTTTATAAAATTTATAAAAATAGATGTAACTTCAGTTTTGAAAATAAATGGAAAAATCCAAACATAGCAAGAAAAATCGTCGACAATAAGCAAGTAATAACGAAAGCCTTGGATGGACGAAACAGGGGAAGGTCCCTAAACATCGGCATGAAGCATAGCTAACGGATTTTGTGTTCTTGAAACAGAAGTAGAAAAACTTAGTTTATGACTTTTACAGAGATTACACGAGGTACAGCTAATAGTATTATTCTTTATGCGTAGTAACGGATTTGCTTGAGAAATCTGAGCCAGAATTCTTTGATGAGGATGTCCCAATCATTCATGCCAGTTGAGATTGGTGGTTTTGCTGGAGAAGAGAGCCAGTTTGGGATCCTTCGAGTTCTTGATTGAGATTGGATATAGACCGTTTTTGCACGGTCCTTGAAGCAAAATATTGTTAGTCTGCAAATCTTTCAGGTAGTAGCCGTTAGGTTCAAAAATAATCGCAATGTGATTCTCTGTAACAAGCTTGGAGATGGAGATTAAATTATGAGAGATAGCAGGTATGTGAAGAAGTTGAGATTGGAACAACTTACGCTCGGGGGTAGGAAGAATTCCCGTGCCGAAGTGCGCTATGGGAACTGATCTTCCATCCCCCACCGTGACATTGTCGGATCCCTGATAAACCGAGGATTGAGCAAGATTTTCATGGCCATGAGTCATATGCGAGGATGCACCGGAGTCGAGGTACCATTCTGAAGATGGGGATTCAGCAGTGACAAGCAGAGCTTGCCCTTTAGTTGCTTGCTGTGCAGATGGTGTGATGAAATTCGGGTTATGTCTGTGCCAGCAGACATTTGCGGAGTGACCGCGCTTGGTGCAAATTTGGCAGATGAGAGATGATTTTGAGCCAGGTTTGGTGCCGGAGTTGATGGATTGGGGCGGACGACTGCGTCCACGGCGACCACGACCGCGGTTAGCATAGAGTGCAGTTTGATTATCTGGCACAGTGGAGAATCGTTGAGAGTCTTGACGAAGATGAATTTCTCGCTGACAAGCATTGCGTACAGGCTGTCGAGAGACAGAGGAGTTTGAAGAGTTCGAATTGCCGTTTTAAAGGATTGATATGGCAGCGGTAGACCATTTAGGATATGAAGAATGATATCTTCAGTATCAAGATTGCATCTGTCTGATATAATGAGATAAACAGTTTTCTTGATTTCCATAAGATAATTTTACATTGACAGGTTTCTCATGGAGATGTTCTGGAGCTCGTTCTTGACCTGCATGACTTTGGACCTGTTCGCCGATTGAAATCTAATTTGAAGAGCATTCCAAATTTCATGACAAGATTCAAGATGCATAACGTAGGGAATCACGTTTGCTGATATTGTGGAAGAGATCGCAGCGGCAAGATTACTATCTGTGAGACGCCATTTGTAGGCATCAGAATCAGGGTCGGAAGAATCTTGATCAGTGAACGTCTGATTAGGAGATTCAAGAAAAGATTCAAATTCGTTTGCTTTAAAGATTTTGAAAATTTGGTTGCGCCAGATTGGGTAGTTGTCCATGGATAATTGGTGAGGAACAAGGGATTTGAGGTTTGAGATTAAGAATTTTAGAGAGGGGTAGAGACGGGGCTTATCAGAGGTATCACCGATGGCCATTGTCGTGCGAGAAGAGGCAGCGGCAGAGGCAGAAGAAGCCATGAACGGAAGGTCTCAGGAGGCGACCGCGTCTGATACCATGAAGAAATAGAACTCCGGTGATTACCGGAGCTGAGAACGAAGAGGAAGAAGAATGATTTGAATATATTATTGAAGCGGTGAACAGTTACATCCTATATATAGAATCTAGAGAAATAGATGTACACGTGTATACATATAATAGGTGTGAAACATAATAAAGTGCAAAGCAGAATAATTAAGCTAAAATAGATTTTAATCTTCAGCTAATACTAACAAATCCCTATAAATTAAAGCCTTAATTTGAATAGCAAATGACTTAGCACTTGATGCGAGACTTGAGACGGTTTTTGGGTCAGTCCGGGTCAATTTATTCCGAGTTTGCGGGTTGACCTGAACCTGGCCCTTTTTTTCAAACGAGTCGAATTTTGAAACTCGAACCCAACCCGTTTTGGGTCAGGGTTGACCATAACCTAGAATTTTCAGGTTAGGTTCGAGTTGGATTTAATTTTGGGTCGTGTCAAATTTTGACACCCCTATTATTTTTCATCTTTTACTTTTACGTTCATTGGAAAAAAGTTTTTTTTTCAATCATGGAATGACAATTAGACACTTTATTCTTAAAAATTCGGTTATTTCTTTCTCGCCAAACAAAATAAGTTAAAATATTAACAACAAGTAAGAAAAATGTTCTTGTAATTTTGTGACTATAGAATTAAAACAATTCAAAGTTTGATTTAGAGATCCACCAAAGTGAAAAAATTTGCTGTTAGGAATACAATTTTTAATGGGTTGAATGATACATTACAATTAAAAAATAAATGTGTTACTTTCATTGTGATTTGGGAACCTCATGAAACATTTGAGAATTTAATTTCCTATTAATAAAGGAATTTCCAAGCCCATAATAAAATATGGAAGAAGCATAAATAGTACTCTTAATAATCTAATCGCAAAAGTTTTATGTCAAACTTAGACTTCGTTTGGGACGGCCCTTTTACTGTTTTATAAAACGGAGTTTTAGTACAAAATTTTTTATTTTTGTACAAAAACTTCGCTTTAGAAAGTAATAAAAAAGCCGTCCCAAACGAAGCCTTAAAAACTTTTTTTTTCTATTAACTAATTTGAATGATAAAAAGAAGAGAAGTCTGATATGAAGATGCTTTAAAAGTAATGGTCAATCTATTTTTTCATTGCCATGGCCTCAATTAAAATTCAATGCTTTATAGTTTCAGATTTGAATCTGCCTGATATTTAAAGATCAAAGTTTTGTTTGAGATAAATTTCTTAATGTTTTGTAAAATAATTATTGATAAAGTAATAACTACTGAAGCAAAGCAGTTAGAAAGCTATCCCAAACGAAACGTAAAACTCTCAATTTCTTAATGTGATTCTTGGTTGTTTCCTATTTTGATAATTTTTTTCATAATCAATGTAATTTTTTTTTTTTATTTCTTGGATCTCTTTGGGGCAAAAGCTCACCCATTATTCTCATTTTGAATCAATCCAAAAAGCAATGCTCTCACTATATCAAATTTTAGTCATTCAATCCTTTTAAAAATTCATTTTTTTTTTCCAAAAAATAGAAAGCTAGTTTTGCTGATTAAGGCTTTGTTTGGGACGACTTTCTTATTGTTTCTTAAAACACCTTTTTAATACAAAAATTTTAGTACTAAAAAGCTGCTTTAAGAAGCAGTAAGAAAGCCGTCCCAAAGTGATACATCATCATGAAATAATCTTGATAAGGCATGAATCTCGAGACAAAAACCAACCCTGGAACTTCAAAAATTAAATTCAGGAGCATCTAAACTCCGATTTCAGCGAGCTTATAGTCAAACTGAGCGTCTCGGAAATACGAACCCAATGACACCAAATTGAACCCAATATTCCGAGCCCAAATTGGTCCGAATCAAAGACCTGGAACACTGTTGGAAGGTTCGAATCACAATTTGAGTTACCAAACGATCTTCGATTTTAACGAGCTTATACTTTAATTGAACGGCTCGATGAGACGAATCCAACGAGCCCAAGATCACCAAATTCCGACATCACTAACGCCTTCAAATGTGCAACGAACGGTGCACGATCGAAGGGTTCAATATCGGCCGTCCATTCGATCACTCCCTATTCGCCCATGATCTCACACCTATTTACAAGCCATGCCACTCCAGAAAAACTATAAATAGAACCCTCATTCTTCACAAGAGAACTGAAGTGAGAAGAAGAGAGAAGAAGAGGAGAAGAGGAAGAGAAGGGGAAAGGAGAATCATCTCCTCCTCGACCACCGCCGGAGTTTCCTTCCGCCGCCTGAATACGCCGAAATTTTGCCGGATTTTCGGGAGACGCCGGAATTTCGCAGAACTTTATAAATTTGTTTCAATTTAGAAGAAACTGATTGTAAACTGATCATCCTGACTTGTGGGACGAATCAGTCTCTGTACTTCAAACAAACACTAGTGGAATTATTTCAAATGGGCGTGGCCTCGTGGTTTTTTCCCTTTTTCGGGTTTTCCACATAAAAATCATGGTGTTTATTTTCCTTTCCTGTTTGTGTGCTGAATATTCGTACAATGCTAAGATGAAAGTATTTTAACTCTATTGCCGCGTATATTCTAGCCGGCAAAGGAAGCCTTAAAAATACAAAAATTCAGCTCAAATGAGAAAGCCATAAATTCTCCTTAATGGCTTTGTCTGTGATAGCTTCCTCAAGGAGATTTCTAATACATAAAATTTTAATTTAATTTTTTTTATTAAAAAAATATTTTAGAAAGCAGCAAAAAAAATTCTCAAGCAAAATCTAAGTTCATACAAATTAATTATTTCTAAAATGTCATTAATATTTTATTAGATATTTTAATATTTTTAAAGTGGCAGAAATTTTTGAAAAAAATACGTGCCCTTTCATATTCCCGTTAAGTTTGTCCGCAAGCCAAACACCCAACGTAGCAGCCAGCTTGCCTACGTGGACTCTTGCCACTATATTCATGTATTATTATTATTATTATTGTTGCATCCTGAAATATTCGCAGAGGTAGAGAAATATAAAATTTAATATCTTAGCTTTGTACGAAGATCCAACACACAAGCAAATAAAAGAGATGTTGTAACTCATAAGAGACATCAGAGTTTTTACGTGGAAAACCCTAAAAAGGGGAAAAAATCACAGGGCTTTACCTAGTTTGAATGAATTCACTATTATTTGCAGTCGATTACAAATGAGGCTCTTCCTTTGGTGGAAAGTCTTGGGTTGATGTAGCAAATATGCATTCTATTACATGGTGGAAATAGGAAGAATTAGTATTGAAATGTTCGTTTAGTCGGCATAACCATAGTCACCGGGCGACAGAGGTCGGAAAGACCGTAGTCTGGCGACGGTGATCAGAAGGACCGTTGTCTAGCGAGGGAGGTTGGAAGGACCGTAGTTGGCAGGAGACAGTGGTTATCAAAACCATTGTCTGGCGATGGAGGTCGGAAGGACTGTAGTCGGTGGGAGATAATGGTCAAAAGACTGTTGTCTAGCAAGGGATGTCGGAAGGACCATAGTCGACGAGAGATAGTGATCAGAAAGACTATTGTCTGGCGATGGAGGTCAGAATGGCCATAGTAGGTGACGGAGGTCGGAAGGATCGTAGTCGGTCGGAGACAGTGGTCAAAAAGATCGTTGTCTAACGAGGGAGGTCGGAAGGAGTGTAGTAGGCAATAGAGGTATGAAGGGCCATAGTCGGCAGGAGATAGAGGTCAAAAAGATAGTTATCTAGCGATGGAGGTCGGAAGGACCGTATTCGGTTGGAGACAGTGGTCAGAAAGACGATTCTCTGATGAGGGAGATCGGGAGGACCATAATATGTGGAAGATAGGGGTTAGAAAGACTATTATCTGGCGATGGAGGCCAGAAGTGCTATAGACGGTTAAAGATAGTGGTCATAAAGACCATTCTCTGGTGAGGGAGGTCAAGAGGATCATAGTCGGCAGAAGATAGTGGTCAGAAAGATCGTTATCTGGTAATGGAGGTCAGAAGGATCTTAGTATGTGACAGAGGTCGAAAGGACCATAGTCGGCATGAGACATGGGTCAAAAAAGCCAAAGCCATAAGGCAATAGTTTGGTTGAAGTCATGGCATTATTTGATGGCCTGGCAGAACTCCGACTTCTGTCGGTGGTCCAATAAAAGTTAAGGCCTCATATGATGGTCCAGTAGTGGTCCGGTGGAACTCCGTCATTAGGTTGTGGTTCTGTAGAAGTCCAGCGTCAGGCGGTGATCTTGACGGAAGTCTAGCATCAGACGGTGGTCCGGCGGAACTCCTATGTCATGTGGTGGTCTAGTAGAACTCTGGCATCGAGCTGTGGTATGACCAAACTCCTGTGTTAGGTGGTGGTCTGGCAAAACTCTAGCGTCGGACGATGCTCTGGCAGAACTTTGGCGTCGCGAGTGGTGGTCTGGCAAAACTCTACTGTTAGGTGGTGGTTCGACGGAAGTCCGGGAGGTAGTCGAGGAGGACCGAGGGAAGAGTGATCTCTGATATCTCTCTTGATTCCTTGATTAGGGGGGGGGGGGGGGGCCTGGGGAAGGGGGGGGGGGTCATGAGAAAGGGGGGCTCTATTTATAGATTATATAGATTGGCATGTCTTGTAAATAGATGAAAAATCAGGAGTATGTTGGAGTGGTTTGGATGAGCGACCGATGTTGATTCCCTTGATCATAGATCATTTACTAGACATTCGAATGTCTTAGTGATTTCAAAATTCAATGATCTTGGGCTCAATGAATCTGTCTCGTCAAGTCGCTCGATTCAACAATAACCATGTCACATTTAGAAACCGTTTGGTAATCCAAATTGTGGTTTGAACTTTCAAACAACGCTTCGAGTTCTTGATTTGAACTCATTCAGGCTCGGATTGAGTAGAATTTTAATGTCATTGGGTTTGTAATTCCGAGACACTCAATATATATGACTATACGTGACGCCGGAGCTGAGTCATTAATTGTATTAACTTCAGGATAGTTTTATTACATTTGGTAGCGTATATGGCTACACAGGATTAGTGCTATCTTGTATTGAGTGTAGCCTATTATGGGTTACATTTGTCTATAAATAGGAGCCGTTCATGGTAATAGAGATAGATTTTGAGATGAATAATATTTGAGTAGTTTTTACATTGCTTTTGGGTTTCTGTATCCTGAAGGATTTCAGGTGGTGATCCCTCCCCCAAGAAGGAGTTCTTGGTCGCGTCACCGGATTGTCGACGTGGATTCGTCGAGCCCCTCCGGTCCGGTGTCATTTGGTATCAGAGCCGGCAAGTTGCTGTCGTTCTTCTCCGTTACCGTGTCACCTCCGCCACTTTCATCAGCTTCTGTGGCGAATCGGAAGCAAGCAGCCTCCAAGAATCAGCCTTAGTTGCATTCTTGGTTATCGTTTACATTCTTTATCCAGACCGGTGGTGATCCTTAGTTGCATTCTTGGTTGGCATTTTATTTCTCCTTCCAAGAGCCAATAAGGAGTTGTCTTCTTGCAGGCGGACTTCAAGACAAAAAGCTTCATCCAGCCTTTTGCACGTGAACCTTGCTAGGGAACGTAGGATTGCTCTCTGTTCTTGGGAGAGGTGCCATTTCGTGGGCAACGTCAACACCTGTATGTGAAGGCAAGAATGCGGAATTTGTCCGCGAGCTGAAGCACGCCGAGCTTGCCGCAGCATTCGAGGCCGATCGGGTCGGGTGAGTCGGCGGAGCAACTGGGCGAAGACAAAGAAGAACAGGGCTTTGATTGAAGGCTCGGAGCAGGCCTTCTTGCTGTTTTGAATTGGTTCTTGAAGAACCCAGAAAGATGCATTCCCAATGGACATGGAAGGGATCACATCAAGATGAAGAAATTGAAGATCTTCTACAAGAATTGGCGCGACTCAAACTACGACTATCAAAGATTGAACGAAGGGAAAACTTGAGGTCCTTTGGCCGGGACTGTAATGGTGTCCGGGGGAAGTATGCTGCCACGATGAATTCAAAATCCTTCGTTCCTACTAAATCATTACGAACGGATGATGACGACGAGGACATTTCAGATGATCAGTTTGACCGAGTTCAGATTTCAAGAATTTGAAGATACGTTGTCGAAATCATCGTCTTTGCCAATCTTGGATGAACCTGTGTATGATGTATACGATGATGACATGTTCTTTGAAGTTCTTGATTTTAATAAGCCCGTGTACGACGATGATCCGAGCAAGATGGTTGCACCGATGGAGTTATGCATGCATATTGTTCCTGTAAAGGAAATCAATGTGCTTGTCATCACGGATAAAGAAAATGCTCTTCAAAATACATCTGATGTCCACACGAATTTCAAGGTTGTTTCAATCAAGCATTCATGTGAAGCGTTGATTAATAAGATGATCAACCATCTTTCTCAAGAGTTTGATACATTCAGGAAAAAAAGATGGAATATGTTACTTTTCAATCAATATCTGGGTGTAGTTAACGAAGCAAAGAAAAAAATATTGTTCTGTGATGTGTGTTGGCAAATGGAGACAATAGCGAACGGTATTTTTGTTTGTCCTAGATGCAAGATTGACACCGGGTGGAAGTATCCAGGTTGGTTTAGCTAATCAAATCAAGAATAAAAACGTTTATTCTTGATTTGAACTCATTCAGGCTCCGATTGAGTAGAATTTTAATGTTATTGGGTTTGTAATTCCGAGACACTCAATATATATGACTATATGTTTACTGAAATTGGTGTTCGGATGGTCCCAATTTTAATTTTGGAAGTTTCCAAAAAAAAAAAAAAAAAACTATTTGCCAATCCGCCACTTTCTCTGGAGGAATTCTCCGGCGACTTCAAGCACTCAGCCCCTGGATCGTTCTTCGATATCTGGAACAACGATGATTCCGTTAAAAAAAAAAAAAAAAAAAAAAAAAAAAAAAAAAAAAACAAAGGAAAAAAAAAAAAAAATACCCAAAAAAAAAAAAAAACTATTTGCCAATCCGCCACTTTCTCTGGAGGAATTCTCCGGCGACTTCAAGCACTCAGCCCCTGGATCGTTCTTCGATATCTGGAACAACGATGATTCCGTTAAAAAAAAAAAAAAAACAGAATAAAATAGTAACTGACGAGAAGAATACATAAATTAGCCAAAAAAAGGAGCTTTATACCCCTTCGCGCACATAATTTCGTACCTTCTGAAAATTCATTTAAAGATCGCTTACAATGAACAATGGCGCTCCGTATCCCATCTCGCTGCACCTGCAACGAATCATCCCGCCGCATCTGCAAAGAATCATCCCGCCGCCGGGGTGACAACACCGTGGCCTCAGTCGATGAGAACGACTTGCACCTACCCAAACGCTCGCAGACAAACCTTAGCCTTTCCGGCATCGCCAGCTTCTGGCTTTTCTCCCCTGTTTTCTCCATTGCTCCCTCCGCTTTGCTCTTCGACACTCTGACGTGTAAATGTTTGATCTTTCGTAAGTATTTCTGTACCAACTCCACGGAATTTGACGAGTTCTGCTTCTCCGATGTCATGGAAAAGCCGACGGAATTGAAGAGTGAGGCGACTGGAACTTCCTTGAGCTTGCACTTGGTGTAGAACTTGTAGGCGCTGAGTCTTGAGGAGGATATGAAGGGGGCGGAGGCGAGCTCAGGCTTGGGCTCGAGAGGGATGTTACAGTTTTCTGGTAAAGTTGCGTTAAACTTGAGTTCTTTATCACGGCTGTCCTTGTCTTCGTCTTCAGAATCAGAATCATTCTCCTCGCCGGAATTCTCTTTGGGAAGGATGAACTCCAGATCGAAGAATGGCCCCTCGTCGTCTCTCACTAAATCTTCGGTCTTTGGCGGGGGCAAAGATTTTGGCGAGGTCACAGAAGCCGGCGTGTTGCCGGCTGCTTTCCAGAAGATGGGCAGGCAGAAGAATTCCATAGATGGGTGAAACAGAAAGGGAAGAATGAGCTCTCTGTTTTCAGGTTTTATGCATCCTCATATTCTTAAAGTATTCATGCATGGCTAATCCCCACTTAAATGTAAATCCTGCAAAATAGTTTTTGAAGCACCTTATAAATCCATTAAATACCATCTGGACAGATTTAAGGGATTTAAGAGTTTGAGAGCGAATAATTTTAATCCTGGAGAAAGATGTTACCTTCACAGCGAGATAGCTCCCGTCCTGACATTAAATCTGACGTTGTTGAACCGGCGATCGACGAACCAATGGCTGCGAGAAGCATACGAAGCCTAGCAGCGAAGAAATGGCCGCCATGAGCAGTTGAATTAATAAATGGAAAAGTTGAAAAGGAAACACTAGACGGCCTACCACTTAACTTAAAAAATTAATTTAATTGAACTTAAGTAATGTAATAGGAATATTAATTACTAATTGGTTAATCAAGAACATAATTTAAAATTACTTTTTATAAAAAAAATTTAAACTATTAATTAATTAATTAGCCTTGTAATTAACAATCCAATAATTAGTTATGTATAAATAATAATTAAATAATTAATATTATAATTGACAATTAATAAAATGTATGTGAAATAATAATTAATTAGAAGCAATGGAAGGCTTAAGTAGTAAATTAGATATTTAATATTATTCTTAGTAATTAATGGAGTATTTAAATAATGCTTAAATAACTAATTAAATCATTTGATCATTAGACTAGTTTCTAATTATATTATTTATAATTATAAATTAAAGATTATTATTAAAATTTAAATTAATAAGTAATTATTATTTTAAATACATATTAAACTTGAAATATCAATTAAATTCAGGATTTTTAAGGAACTAAACACTCTAAATTCTGAATTTTCCTTTTTTTGTGAAGGCTTTATGATCTGAGTTCAGGTTTCTAATAAGCACAAGTCCTTATAGTTAATTACCCCTCACGATAATGATAGAGAACTTTTGATTAGGGCTAGTTGCCAAATAAATACATAATATTTGACAGATAATTGTAATATGATTTAGGTGTTCGAAATTTTAATATTTAAAATCAGAAATTCACTACTTTGGACTTAAAGTGGATGCGCAGGGGGGGGGATGATGATATATTCAATCAAGATCTCATGGTTCTATCATCCCCGATTATCATGGTCCTTAGTATACTTAGTTAGAGGAGATAGTCGACCCAATCGGACAGATGGATCCTTGTTGACAACCATGGGTTGTTTCATCCCAATGTACCATATAAACATGGGGTGAATACTTATCTCAGTGGACATATTTGAGTAGCTAATGGAGGGCTTTGTGCCCCATAGGTAATATCCTATTGATTCATTACTCAAGGATTTTACACCATTTGGCCGGGAATATACGAGTTTTGATCATGATCATAATTTAATTGTGTCATTGAGTGACAAAATTACTCAATTAGAGGGTCCCAATCATAATCATTTACATATGGTGCCATTTATCTGTGAAACAACCAGCTAGAGAACGTGTACCACGTCTTTATTAATAAAAGATAAATTTAGAATGAATCCTAGTGATATTCTTAACCAGACAGTTGCTCTTTGTGAGCTGAAATAATTTTCATATTTGTCCACCTTAGTATATTATAAAGAGGGTAGATGGGTATTTTTGCTTTAAGTGTTTTTATATTTTTTTATTTTAATTTTAAATATTTATATTATTGAATGTATTCCATGGGAATTTGGAGGCATTTTGAATGTTTATGGTCCCCTTCGATTGATATTTTCTATCAACATAGTCATCATCGGGGTACTTATGGCAATTTCATTTTATTGGTTGAACCTTATTGATGTTAACTTGCTGAAAAATTAAGGATCAAGTTCATCATTAGTTTTATATATTTACTAATAAATTTATCTTATTTTATACCATGAGGGCCTAGCTAATATGAACGCATAAAATAAATATCCTAGTCGATGTCGCGGTCATATATTTATTTAATAGCGTGAGCAGTGTATACTCATATCTATTCATATAGAAGAATTGGGCTCAAACTTAAGTTTATTTCTAAACTCGTACAACATTCTAAGATGTCATGTATATGCCTACATCACGCTTGTCGGGTCCCATACTGGTTTTCATATTTATAGAATGATAAGTGTATTTGATATGATGTGCATGATATATATTATACTTATAACATAAAGCATTTATATGATTAATATGTCGTGTTTGCATGATGGATATGATGCATCAGTAATGTTATATATTCAATGCAATGGGTATACACGACATATTTGTATGTTAAGTGATATCCTCGCACAATATGTCTTGCATGTTGTAATACATGTATGTATAATACTTTTGCCTGTTAAAAGAATGTGATACTGTAGCATAATGCATCTTGTAATGCTGAATGATATGCTTGAATGATATTTTCTTCCTATTGGGATGTATGTGGGCTGGCATTTTAAAGTTTTGGACACTAATCAACTGTGTAAATGATTCCTATTTAATTGCGTGCAATGTTCAATTTAGAACCCTGTAAATGCCTTTTTATCTGCTTGTATATGTGTTACAGATCCAATGACATTTTTAGCAGTGCATTGAATTTCATATGTCGTGCATTGGTAATGTGATTATACTTATTTTATCTTTTGTTTGTTGTCATTATCTTCAGCATTCAGCTTGTTGGAGTGTAGTTCTTCTTGTAAATGAGATGTACACACATGAGGAGCCTTTCATATATTTCTTACAAGTAAGCTGATTTGTTTGATGTGATAGCCTGACGCCATGAATTTGTTGATTCAGTTTATAGTGGCTCACAAATTATATTATAAATTCTATGCTTCTGCTTATAGTTAAATTTTTCATTTACTCTTTGCATGCAAGTGAGTTATTTTTATATTTGTTTGAGAACTAAAGGTTCTTATCTATTTATTTTTATATAATTTTGAGTCAATTTCTATTTTGATTTAGGCATTTAGGTTTTGTTCCCTACTTATTTTTTCAAGTTCTGTCCCTATTAATTGTTTAATTCTAGGTCCTCAGTTTGCTAAAAATTATTGTAGTCTCTCAATGTCTCCCCCATTTAGGGGAAATTTGGAAAGCTAGGTCTTCCTAAGATTATATGAGAGTGTGTATGATAGGTGTCAGATAATACCGCGTTCGTGATTTTTCAATAGCACCACACAATGGGAGCTTGTACAGGTCTTCGAGGTACCTAATTGAATTATATAGTTTTTTTACGTAGGCATGACGACACACACACATGTACTTAAGATTATCCCTGCCATGCTATGAGAGTGTGTATAGGGCCTACCTGCCTCACCACAAGCATCGCACCGAGTTTCTTCCCACTATGCTACGAGAGTGTTTATAGGTGGTCCTCCAGCGCTCAGTGAGTGTTGAAAGCTAGATTTGGAGATTTTGAGTTTTAGGGACATTTATACCTTGCGTGAAAGAGGTCGATGAAGTTGATGAGGGCAACGATGACAAAAAAAAACTCCTCTTTCTTTTTTTTCTTCTTTATTTGAATTTCTCTCTCTTTTTATTATTATAATAATAATACTAAGGATAATTAAGAATATTAATTAATAATAGTAGCTAATAACATTAGTTACATAAATAATTAATAATAATAACTAATAGTGTAGCTGGGCTAGTTAACTGGGGATTATGCTTTTATTGATTAGAGGAGGTGATTATGAGGGAACTTATGTGAGAGCAATGGGTGGAGTGGAGAACAACTGAGTTGAGGAAGGAAGTTCTATTTGCTACGATAAGTGGTGTGAAGGATGTGGCTGACTAGAAAGAATAGAAACAATAAGATAGGGCTTAGCTATGAGAGGAATAGGGACTTGCTTCGCTTATGAGGTAGAGTATTAGTGGAAGAGAGGGGAAGCTGCTTGGTGCAGGTAGAAGAGGATTCGATCGAGGGATGGGATCAAGGGCAGAACCCAATAGGTTCCAGGGGGGGCTCAAATTTTTTTATATGGTTTTTTAGGATAATATAATTAAATATATAATTATTTAATAATATAATCATAATTAATATCTTATTATTATTACATAATTTGATATAAATTGCTCATTGCATTTCCACATTCCTCATGTATCTTAATTCGTGCACTACTGCCTCAAAATTCATGTTGTCTCGCCTTTGGATCAGTGCTAATTCCTCATGCAATTTTCAGTGGATGAAATTATAAATGATTTTGGGTATTTCTGATGTTCCAAATGCAAATAGTGAAGTCTTTTTTACAATCGAACGTCCTTTGGGCAACGTTGCACGTTTTTTGGGTGTTAGTCACCAATTTTGACCTTTTTTTATTAGATTTGACTATTATGTAGTCCCTTTTGGGTAAATTTAACATTCTGATTGCATTAGTGTGATCCATTTTGCGATCAAAAGTCATTTAACCATTCAAGTGATATAACACGCTTGTCGATGATTGTGCTCATCGATTGTCACTCTGTCGTCTTCACTCACGTTGACTTGGTTTATATATAGAGGCTAACAATGATGTTGTGTTTTTGGTTTGGATTATTTATGGTTATTTCATTTTCTGTTTTGTGGATTGATGAGTGAGCACTTGCCCTTAAGTGGTTAGGCTTTTTATAGAGATATCTTCAATAAGTGGTCACATTCTACAGGGGTTAAAAAAATACTATAATTATCACTATAAATGCACTTTCTAATATGTATCATGAGGATTGCTAAGCCCCTAAAAATGTGGTCCTAAAGACTAGATCAAGATATGAATTTAACTGTTTTATTACAAATGTGTTAACGTCTACTTTATAGGAATATTATGTAATTTTTCTTTTTCATATATAATTTTGTTAGGAAAGCCGTGTAAGTATGTGAGCATTTCAGAAGGCAGGAAATTAAATATATGAAGATCGATGAAGAACCCATAAACCATTCCATTGATTTATAATTTTAATTTGAGTTATAGTTATAGTAGTGCTCAGCTACCTTTCTTTTCTCCATTTTCTAGGGAGTATTGCAGAATGCAACAGCACTTATGATGTTTCATTAATTATTTATTCTTTGATGAGTGGTGTGTTTAATCTGTTTGTGCACTAGAATTATATTATTTTTTTAGGTTTCTTTTACTATTTTTCTTGGGGGTGGCTCGAATAGAGTCCTCATATTAGGCTCTTAGGATGTTAATTTTCTAAAAACAGTAAAATTTGCCTAATCAAGATAAAATAAATATAAGGCTTCAAATTAAACAAAATTTTAAAATTAATGCATAGCCACTCTTGTGGCAATCTTTTAGAGAGTAATTAATATTTCAAACACAATCCACTTCATGGTGGTGCTCGATTAGTTCTGATTAGCTCTGCCCTTTATGCATAGGCTGAGCCAAGCATACATATTTTATTTTATCCCATAAAGGGATAGCTTGATATTGTATTAGCATAGCATCATTCATGGTTGGGTCTAAGGTCCATTCCTCTTATTTACCTTTCCACCACTCTTGTATTTATGTAAGACCAGGCTGGATGATTTAAAATGTTAGGTGCAGCTGTAGTTGGCACCCTTTTTTGAACAGGGTAATAAATCTAAGTAGAGGTTTCTTAGATCCTTGATGGGATTTGAGTTCAAAGTTCCTTCACTATCTTACATTAGCTAGGCGTGGGCATTAGTACTAAGAGTACGGTACGTCCTATGTAGATTTTGGATTAAAGGCTGACGTTATAAGTATATTAATGTATACCTTGTCTTTGGGCAAGCTCTCAACTCTTTGGAGGCTATAAATACTACTTATATATGCCACATTGATGGTGTCTCTTTTATCTTTCTCTCCTATATGATTTATGTCTGATGTCTCCTCTTTCGATTCCTTCCCTTCATAGTGATTGCATGATTGCATGATCTTTGATTTTTTTTTTTAAATAGCCCATTGAGCCTTTCTATTTTGGATTAAGAGAATAAATGAAGGTGACTATGCACCAAATTAAGAAGTAAATAAAATAACATCCCTAATAGAGAGTATTCTTAGGTCAGGGCCTAAGATTTTACTAGCCATAATGGAAAACTAACACCCACATCAAATAAATCTCACTCAAGCAGATGTATCAAATCAGAAAAATCTAGTGACTATTAAGTTATATATATATCATTATCCACCAAGAAGTGTAGGATCGATAATCATATGTATAATTCTATTTACTCTTCTATTAGCCTGCTTGCATAGAGTGTAAAGGTCTGCAATCATTTTGTCCTACAAGATAGTGTGATCATTATCTTTGCATTCTAACCCCTGTTTGCAATTTTCCTTTTAGAGACCTATACATTGTTGCCAGTAAATGATATCGATCCAGATCCCCTTGAATCACTATAGTAACTTTTCTTATCACTATCTTTGTCTTTATTCCTGCTTGTCTCATCTTTACTACTGTTAAAATCATATATAAATATTGGTGCTGTCAAATTAATCTATATCTAAATAATTTATAAATGTAATTAATTATGTATGCAAAAGAATGTACCTTAATCTCACATTCATAATTAATTCCTACATACATGTTTGGTTATAATCAGTTCTTTCAGCAACATTGCTTTGATATCAATTGTAACGTCCTAAGATCAAATTTAGAAGAACTATTTTTTATTTTTCAAAATTAATATTATAGATGTCTATTTATCTTTTATCAATATAATATCAATAAAAAGAAAACTATCAAACAAAATATCAATATACCCATATTCAATTTCTCAAAAAAGATATACAATACTTAGGAAGCTTATAATTATAATCTATCACCCCAAATCCTAAGTATAAAATAAAAGCTAAAAGGAAAAAAGGAAATAAACTAAAAGTAAACCTAGATAATCTTGATCTGATCAATCTCATACACCTTATTATCTGCTATGACCTGAAATCATTTAAACAATATATAAGGAGCTGAAAAGCCTACCAAGTTATCCAATTCTATAACTAACTCAAAGCATGATAAAGAAATAAGATGCATATTGTCAATTAATTCTTAAGAGTAACTTTCAAACGATCATAAATCAATGTAGAAATAATAAAATGTACTTGCAATAGTAGTTGAATTTATAAATTATAAAATATATGGTACAGAAGCTAGTAAAGTAGCATGGTGGGGAAATATATAAATCGGCATGGATGTTGAATTGATAAAGTAGTCATCATATCAGTACAATTAATCAGTAAGTAAATAATATAAAGCACTTAAACCAAAATATTGGTAAAGACTATTAGAATCATATAATTGTAGTAAAATTATATATTAATATATGCATGTTATCCGATTATTCTAGAACAATATTAAATTAGTATATAAATCACGTGTTCAATATATCACATACTTAATATACGTATAGTAAATTAGTATCAGTAATCAATATAATAAATCAATAGTAGTATCGAATAGTATCAATATCCATATCGATAGTAGTATTAGTACAATATTGCCAATGAAATTGGTGACAATAATAGTATAGCAATGTATTAAAAGTGAGTTCATAAAGTGATAATAAATTAGTAAACAATAATAGTAAAGCAGTGAAATCATACAGTAATAGTTACAATAAATAAATAATATGTGTTTAAGTAGTCAAATTAAACCAGTAAAAAGTCCTAGTTTAAGTGGTATTTTTAGGTAATTAGTAATCCATATTAATATCTCGTTGGCTAAGTAAACAGAGTTGCCACTCTTTGGCCATTAGTATAGTAATAATCTCCTTATAACTCCTAATTAGTATTACATGAATAAGTAGAGGATAACAACAAAACACAATTTTAAAGAAAAGTCCATCGACCCAACACCCTATAGGTCAGTTAGTCTTCATCCAACGTCAGTGAAACCAATTTTTAATTATACTAACATATATTATTATCATAATACTATAATAATAGTAGCAATCAATTATTAATCAATTACATACCACATTCATTTCTAATGCATGTATTAAAAATATGCTTATAGTAAAAATATTAGTTATTCAATTCAATAAAAATTATACAAAATAAAGTAATTTCTATTTTATGCGAAGAAATTTGATAAATGTTATAGTCAAAATAACCTGGATAATTAATATGATAAAATACAAAATATTGTGTGATAATTGTTTAATAAATTCAGGGAAGATGCAATAAATAAGTTTACAGAGAATCAAATAGTTAAAATAAAAATAATAGAAATAAAGATAGAATTATAATCACCTATAGTGATCTAAGCAATTTCTACAAAAACGACAAAGCGACCCATCCGCTAAAAATCATCTTTCTCCCTTTATCTCCACTATGTTGCAATTCACGCAAGAAATCAGATTTTTTTCATTTTCAATTATTTTAGAAGTTTAGATTGTTACGAACAAAGCTGGGGTTTATAGGCTATACATCATACATCGGAGCATATCCAAACTGGCAAAAAGCTCTATTAGGTAAGTGTCAATCTACCCGCTTCCAGCTAATCAATATCACCCAAGCTAACCATATATCCTAACCCAACAGACATATGTCAGCCACCCATGAACGTTTTCTTGTTGAGCATGACCGATATATCATCTGCATAAGTGAATTAATGATTAATAATTTAGTTGGTGCAATTTAGATTTGTTCGAATTGAGGGCATGAAATTGGTATACTTGTTAACCTGGTTATCAAGTATACCATCTAGCTTATCTCTACAACTGTTGATGGTTCCAACTGCCAATTGGTGAACATGGCCGTCAATCCACCTGAAAATATATTAAATGTTAAGGATTACAATTAAGATAAAATATGTAGAGTTCACACATATTATTACTAACAAAAATACATGTATCCCACACTAAGGGCATCGAGATGTGTTGGGTAGGGAACATGAAGTGTAGGCCAACCAATATAGATGTGCTTCAAAAACTATATATGTAGTAAGTGTATGCACCCTTACAAGTTGGCCCTTATAGGCCTTATTTCCTCAACAAGCTCTCTATAAAGACGTGTAAGGATGGCACTAACAAATGAGAGTGTGTTAAACAGTCTGAAAGTCCTTGTTCCACTAATGGCAAGTACTAAAGATGGATTTTAGGGCCTAAAGTATCTAGCAACAAATAACAACCTAATAGGGCTTCACATGCCTCCAAAGTCGATCTCATTTAGATATAAATAAGAGTCTCTCCAAAAGGCCCACTTGAGCCATCTCAAGGATATACATGATTATATGTGTACCTATCCCATCTAGGACTTTGAGTTAACTCAGTAATCAAATGGATCATTACAATTAGCCCATTATAATCAATGGGTAAGCACCTATCAAATCATTACAACAACCAAACCAATTAGCCCATTATAATCCTACCCCAACCACTGAGTAACCGACTAAAGGGGGGGTCATCAATAAAGATACCTAATATCATGGCCACATCCTTGATCGCAATGGTCATATCTTTATTGGAAAAATGAAATATATTTGTTTCGGGGATCACCTCTCAACTAAGGTAGTAAGCAATCCATGTTCCATCCATGGTGTTCTTATAATGATATAATCGTGGCCAACCAATGTGTCTTCTGTAGTTTATAGGGTGGGTTTAAAGAGAAGAGCCCATATATAGGTTCATGGCTAACCCAAAGGTTCCTATGTGGAATGTTATGAAATTCTACTAAATAAGTAGACTTGTAGTTGGACATGGTTTAGTATGCTGACACATAATCTAGGTGTCTCCTATGCAATATAGCGACACAACTAATGCCATGCGTGCAAGACATATGATAAATCATATGTAGACCACAACTACACTTGTAGATCATATAACCTTGGATCTCAACCTTGTATTATAAGGAGGATATATAAAAAACTTGGAACTTGTAAAAGTAAATCCTCATTGGCTTTGTCAAACTTTTAGCTTCATGCTCCATCCTTCTAGTTGTAGTTTGAATGCGAGGTTCAAGGATCACATTGGTCTATCACTCGTCCATACTTATGACTTCAAAATGACATATAAATAATCCAACAACAATGTAATAAATAGAAGTGATTAGCTCTTGAATAGGTATTCCCCTGGCTCTTTTTAACACTCCACTAAACAACTCTGAAGCATTGGTAGTCATGACACCATATCGATAATGGTTGTCATGTGTCAAAGCCATTGATTTACATCTATATTAGCCAACCAGTGATGTATCTCAACTTTCACTTTTAGGATGTCCAATATTTTTCTAGTGAACATTGATGAGTCGTCACTATTTTCATTTACATGTATTTTCTAACAGAGAATGTCAACATTAGCCACACCCATTTGGCGAGCCACTTTCTTAAAATTTTCATGGAGGTGTCTCAAACAATGATGATGGGCTGCATTTGGAAAAATTTCATGACACTCATAAACTAAACAACATGCTAATCTAATATTATGCATAACTAAGACCTTCCACTAACTCTAGGGAGTAGCTCATGTATTGATCTAAGGAACTAGATTGATTCATTGCATTCTGACTCAACAATAATAAGAGCTAGTGGGAAGAGACCATTGTTTGCATCCATACCAATTATAGTCATAAATATCCTCTATAATTACCCAAAAGGAAGGGGCCATCGAGGCTAAGCATGGGGCGATAATACATCCATCCCACAATTAAAGGACCAAATGCCTAAAACATTCTCTAGAACCTATGTGCCTCAATAGATTGAATTCTATAAACTAATTTAGGCATTGATGATACAGTTTCTTTAATAAAAAGATTCATCATTCTATATAATTCTTCCCAACTGTTGAAAATAGCCTTCCACCTAGCATCTTAAGCCTTCATGCAAGATATAATAAATTTAAGGGATTTTTACATACATATCACTTTATTTATTACATATTACATATTTAACACCTAATTCTTAAATATTACATTAATACCACCTAAATACTATTCTCATAACAAATGTACCACTCTGTCAAATGCTTCCCTCACGCCGTTTTTTTTTTCCTTCCCGCCTGTGATTTTCGCGGGAGAACAGAGGTTTCAGCGAACCTGATCTCCGATAGTTCCATCTTGGAATTTCTCCAGCTCTCTTGCGGGAGATAGGAACTCTCATCTCCGATGGTTTCCTGGTGCGCTTCTAGATTAACGTCCATCAAATTCCCTACCTTTATTCACTCGGCTCGTCAGAGATGTACCTGAAAACGGAAGCACGCCAATCTTTTCTGCTCTACTTTCGCATCACCTTTCAAAACCCTCCTCATCACTCACGGCATCCTCCTCTGCTCCTCTGCCGCCCCGAGCATCGGCCGCCTCCCATTCGACTTCTCCGACTTTCGTGATTCCTACGGCTTCTCCGCCTTCGTTCGTGCATACTTCCAATTCCTCGTATTTCAGCCTCTGTCGTAGCCTCAGCGTGCTGAACGCCGCCGAGATCCCTTCAGTGGAGTCTATACCTGAGGAAGACATTCGCGATCTCGAGGCTCTCGTGAGTGGCGGAATTGTTGAGAACGGAAATTATGGAAAGGAAGAAGAAGTGAGGAGGAGCAGGAAAATGTCGGAGATGGTGGTGACTGAGGAATGGGAGGTATTTGAGGAGGAGACGACGACGGCGGATACTCCTTGGGTGAACAGCATTGAGAATCCCTTCTTCTGTTTGAACGACGCCAAGCTTATGGAGGAGGCAAGAGATTCGGGTATGTTCAAGTTCGAGCCATTTCACTTATAAATCTCATCGGTTCTCCGTGAAGAGCAGAGGCGGGAAGAGCAGAGCTGAAGCCGGGATACCTTCGCTGAAATATCTGTTCTCCCGCGAAAATCACAGGCGGGAAGGAGAAAAAAAAATGGCGTGAGGAAAGCATTTGACGGAGTGGTACATTTGTTATGAGAATAGTATTTAGGTGGTATTAATGTAATATTTAAGAATTAGGTGTTAAATATGTAATATGTAACAAATAAAGTGGTATGTATGTAAAAATAGGAATTTTTACATGATAACACTTCAAACTATCATAAATACATATTTAAGACCTAAACTTTTCTATTTACTAATATAACACCTAAAACCCTCCTTTTTCATCTATTCTACCACTCCGTTATTGCATCCGTCAAAAATCTCTATCAACCACGCGTCTTCCCTTCGACCCACCTACTCCATTGCTTCAGATCTCTGTGTCCCTTGTCGTTGGTGATGTTGGAGAATGGCGACTGCGATGCCGGCGATGACAATCTGTGTTCCATAAAAACCTGCGGAATTGCTCAACTAAATTATCGGCCTACCGCCTCTTCCCTCGTTGGCCTGCTGTCGTTGTTCTCTAACCAAGTTCTCGAGAACGTTTCGTAAATACCTGCAGTTCTCCCCATGGATTGCCGACATGGCCCTGTCTTATCCCTCACTCCAGCGAATATGCCTCTTCACCGCCTTCTTTTGATCTTCTAATCTGAGCATGATGATCTTAATCGTGGTATGATGATCTTATTGAATATAAAAAAAGCAACGAATGAAATAGGGAATATAGAAGAAGAATCAGAACAGAGATTTTCTGTATTTTGTTCATTAAACATTACAGAGTCTGAATCTGTCTGATGGTAAGCTTATAGAGGAATTCAAGGTACAGGTTGTTAGGCAGCACATGCTGCCATGAGTGTGTGCCTGTTATTCATAACATAACACATGAATGGTAACCGCCTGAGGTGAAGAGTGGCTTCTCTTGAGCACGTCGAGCTGATAAATGTTAACATATCTTCTAATCTGAAATGAAAAAGAAACCAGTCAATTAATACCTCCTCCATAGGCGGAAAACAGAGCAAAGCCACAATACCTAAAATTGTTCTTTTTATTCCATCAGAAAAGCAAGACAGGAGAGAAAATATGGAGGAAACGGAGAATTGACTTGGACGGCGTGGTGCTCGTGGTGATAAGAGAGACAAAGAGAGCAGAGATCAGCGCCGTTCATACAACCAAGGCAATGCATGTTCCACTCGTTCTTGTGACTATCGGCGTGGAGCTTGTATTGAACGAAGAAGCTCGTCGAGAGTAGAGGCCGTAGCCATGGCGGCCATTGGCTATTGTTCTGTCCTCATCCTTCTTGAAGGCAGGTCGAAGGCAAGACGCAAGGTTGATAGGTATTTTTGACGGGGTAATAAAGAAATGTTAGAATAGATGAAAAGAGGAGTTTTATGTGGTATATTAATAAATACAAAAGTTTTGGTGTTAGATATGTATGTACACTACTTTGAAGTGTTAAGTATGTAAAAATCCCTATTTTATAATGTTTACACTTTGTTCACGTATAAAGTGAGTAATCACCGATCAGATTCCTTGATAGAGGTAACAGAACATTCGAGAGAGAGAGAGAGAGAGAGAGAGGGAGAGGTGAAGCCCATCTGAGATACTTCCGGCGATGGCGGAGAGGTCAGAGGAGACGCTGATAGAGAAGATTGCGGGGAAGGTCCATGGCAGCGATTCTTCCTCCGATTCGGTACATAACAAGCCGAAGGCGTCAGAATCGTCCTTGAAGGCCAAAATCTACGGCCTTTTCGGCAGGGAAAGGCCAGTCCACAAAGTCCTCGGTGGCGGAAAGCGTATGGATCCTTCCCCATACCTTTTATGCTATGAAATACAACGTGGAAGATTGAATACAAATGCTATCAGCTTGAAATTGATCGTATATATTTTTCGTTTGTATTGCATGGGTTACTTTGAACTGAGATCTCTATGCTTGTTGAAACTTGATTCGAGCGCTTAAATACTGGTTTGTTTCTTGTTATGAGAGGAATTTGATTTTTGTTTGATCTTAATTACGTGAAGTCCACATCTGACTGTTTTTGGTATTTAGGGTTGTTGATATTGTTATTTTGTCTCTGTGCACTTTGTAATTATTTCTTACCTTTGGCAGTTGCTGTGTCATTTATTTTGAGGTTTTTTTTTTTTCCTGAAGTGAATGTTGCGAACGGAATTTTAGTCATGTTGGTCTTTTTTCACTGAAAAAAAAAACCCAGAGTTTTGAATTTATTTCTATTTTCTTGTTAGGAAAGACGTTTTTGCGAGTTTACTGTAGAGGAAAAGTTGGAACATTTTAACTTGAGATCCCTTGATCTCTAAGATCGGCTTTATGTTGTGATTGCCAAATGATTGGTGTGTTTGTTTGGAACTAGTTCTGTTTCATTATATCTAAGCTCATGCATATGTGGCTATGTGATCAAGTGGTTATCTGAGTTGATGCAGGGTAAATTCCATGCGATGTAATTCCCTGCAGGTAAATATGGCGGCATTGTTCGCATCTTGGTATGAATATTTAGGAAATGTCTATAAATTAAAGAAATTTTACTTCATCATTTTGATTTCAATTTGAAAGTCATAAAGTTTCTTTATATAAACGTTTTGTTTCTTTAAATTTTCACCGAAGTAATCAATTTTCCCCAAAAATGTGAGATTTGATGTTCTATCCCGTAAAAGCAATCAATTTGAACCAGAGCTATTGTAATAACTACTTTCTTATTAAATTTCTCTTTAATGATGATAAATCAATTTTTATCTGATTTCACAGCGGCTGATTTATTCTTATGGAGGGACAAGAAAGCCTCAGCTGCAGTACTTGGTGGAGCTACTGTAATCTGGGTATTGTTTGAGCTGATGGAATACCATCTGCTCACTTTGGTCTGTCATTGCCTCATTCTCTCTCTGTCCATCTTGTTCTTTTGGTCTAATGCAACAACCTTTATCAAAAAGTAATACATTCTTTGTTTGAAGTTTTTTAAAGGCATCTTGATGTTTAGAATTCATGTTGTAAAGTTCAGAGAATTCTTGTTCGGTTTCAGGTCTCCGCCACAAATTCCTCAGTTAAGCATTTCTGAAGATCTGGTTGTGAACATTGCTCGTTCTCTTAGATTTGAGATCAATCGTTCACTTGCTATCTTACGAGAGATTGCATCTGGACATGATCTAAAGAAGTTTCTTGCTGTATGTTTCAATTCATTTTGTTAATTCTGCTTGGTTCCTTGTTTTTTATTTTGTTGAATACCAACTTAGGATTATCCTTTTAATTAGGTGATTGCAGGATTTTGGGTTCTCTCAATTATTGGGAGCTGCACCAGCTTCCTGACTATATTTTACATAGGTAACTTCCTTTTTTTTCCTACCGTTTTTGTGGTATTTAAGAATCTATTTCTTGTAATTTTTCCTTAATGTGTTTGTAATTCCAGTATTCGTTCTTCTGCATACGGTGCCATATGTGTATGAGAAATATGAGGACAAAATAGATTTCTATGGTGAAAAGGTAATGATAAAAATCAAGAAACTATATGCAGTTTTTGATGCTAAGGTTCTTAGCAAAATTCCAAAGGGTCCATCTAAGGACAAAAAGCACTAGGAAAGCTTCCTTTGGCTCTTAATTGCCAAAGCTTCTATTGGATGTCAATTTTCAAGGATGATGGTGTTTGTCTACATGTTATTGATCACAACCTATCTCGTCAAGAGTGCCTAGAATTTTTTGATGGGATGTTATTAATATTTGATAAAAAATGTAAGGATTTTTTTCCTTATGATATTCTGTATATTGTTGTTACTGTGCTTATTTATAAAATTTATCTATATTTGATGTCAGCTAATTTTCAGAATTTTTATATCTTTATAGGGGAAGTAACAGCTTGATTTTTAGATTTGATAGCATACTTTTCCTGCATTGATTACGTTGAGTTCATAGGATAGAATCTTTATTCCTTTTTAAGGGTTGTGGGAAATAATTAATATGAAAGGTAGGCGTATAAGATCTAATTTATGTGATTGGGTTTCTTATCTCCAATTGTTCGGTATAGAAAGTTTGAAAAAAAAAAGAAATTGTTTAATGGTATATGTTACAAGATAGAGGGGTTGCTGGTTTAGTTAATAGGGTAAATCAGGTCTAAGAATGGTGTTGCAACAAATTGATTCAAATCTTAACCTATAAAGATGATGCAGAAGCTGGCAACACAAGGGTTAAATAAACAAAATTAAAGACTCAGACCCCTCAAGGGAATACATTATATAGGGAATTCCTTATTGATAGAAATTCCTAATAAGGAATTATTAATCATCATGCATTTTCATATATGATGATTGATGAAATATGTAGTGATGTATGTAGCATAATCTTTAAAGGTGTGTCACTGACCAATCAACGAGTAAAATAAGTGAAATGCATGATAATTTTAATTTTTTTTCTTTGCAAGAACATTTATTTGTATAGGCTTCTGGCCCCTCAGTTTAGGAGGAGGTCAAGCCATTTGCCAGAATAGCTAGATTTAGGTGTGAGGATGTTTGGCAAAGGAAAGCAATAGGGTTTTAAATATTGGAGGAAATAATGGAGGAGGTGAGATGGTGGGTCAGTGGAGCAATGGGTTAAGGTGTAGGAGTTTTGAACATTATTATCGGTACCATTATCAACATTGTGTCAATTGGGGGATAATAATATTTTTCCATTAATTATAGCTTTGATTTTATCCATGTTGACACTCGTCATATGAATAGAAATGTTTAAACTCAATCTATGATGCACAGACACGGACACGGTGACACGAATACGACACGGGCACGGGACACGTCAATTATTGAAAATATAGGACACGGACATGGGTTGGACACGGTATTATAGTTTTTATATTTTAAAAATAGTATATAAAATTAAATAAGTTAATTTTAAAAATAATTTGAAAATAATAAGTCATTTAACTAGAATTTGTGCTTAAAATGATTAGTATTAGAATGTCGAGAGTCAGGCGTCGATGCCGTTTATCAGTCACCGAGAGAGGAGATAAAAATACCTTCATTGCCAAAAAGAAATAAAAAAGAGAATATTCAATGATTGGGTATTAAGTGTGGACGTTGATTTGGTGTTGTGGATAGAAAATAAGAAATTTAGTTTAAAACGCCAAATACAAAATTATATTTAAAAAAATTCATAAAATATTTAAGATACACATGTCGGACACGCGTGCAATTTGTATTTAAAATTTTTTAATCGGACATATTTCGGCGTGTCCAACACGGTCGGAGGAGTGTTCGGACGAGTATCGTGTCGGACACTACACACTTCTTTGAGGAGAAGTGTCGGTGCATCATAGAACTCAATTTGAAATCCTTTCGCTAGAATAGGGGCATTTTTTCTTAGTTTAATATTAATGAGCAAAACACATCAATATGAGAAATCAATTATACCAGATGCACAAATACATCTACACAAAATTTTTGTGGCTCGTTGAGAATCATTTATGTCTAGGACCGTATAGAAATTTAGTAATCCATTAAGTCATTTATATATATATATATATAATTTCATATAAAGCTGAAGATATGAAAAAATTTACCACATTGTTTTTTACTAATTGAAAGAGGAAGTAACCACCACTACAAAGATTAGGGTTTGATATGGTGAAGAAAATGTCTTTGCTTATGTTGTTACTCTTTCTTACATTGCTATAATAGTGCAAGTGAGAGCTTTCCTTGCTATGATCAAAAGCTTCTCCATTTGATTGAATCAAAATCAATAAACCCTTCTTTTTGAAGAAGTAAAATCCTCCATTCTATAAGTGCTCCAAAAACTTGTTTCTTTTATTCTGTTGATTGACAGCTCATCCACCTCTCTCTCTCTCTCTCTCTTTTCTTCTGGTTATTGTTGACCTCATTTTTGTATGAGGCCAAATCTAAAATAAAAAGTTTCAATCATGGTGTTCAAATCCTTGGATTCCATTTCAATCCTAAATTCAGATTTTCACTATGTTTTGAGATAGTGTTCAATCAATAAACTTTGAATTAATCATTTCAATTGATCAATCATTCTATCATTAACAATCATCCAATGATTGTCAATGGCTTAATCATTTAAATTTCAATCAAACACATAAACTTTCAATCATCATTCAATAATTCTAAACTCATCAATCATTCAATAAATTTCAATCATCAATCAATCTTTAAATCATTCAAACAAAATTCAATTGAAATCCAATGTTAAAAAATCCAGTTCAAATTCAAACCTGAAATCCCTTCAGAATTTCCCCTTTTCTAGGGGAATTTTCGATACAATCAAAACCCTAGGTAAAGCCCTTAAAATTGTGTTTGATCATTCGTATATTGATCAAACATGTCCTTATTTTGGAGGTATCTATTTCCTTCTAAACTCTGAAGCCCAATAAAAAAAAAAAACTTGTTTTGGTTCGCTTGAGTAGGTGAAAACAGTTTATCCATTGTTAATTTCATTTTCAAAATGATAGGTGGATGTTATTTTTATCTATCTAGATGAATATTATATTACTTATGCTGAGTTTCATTATGAAAGTAAATTTCGTTTATATTGTTGAATCGATAGTAAAGCATTAGTCTGTCTTTTGAGGTAGTAGTTGTTAGGTTATGCAGATTTGATTAAAGAAATATAAATCAAATTAGTTGGGACAATTCATTTTGTCCACAGTTATAGTACTCCAAACCCTTCATTCTAAGATTCTATTTGTGATGTTTACAAAGAATGTGATTGTAGATATACAATCACAAGGCTCCCTATGATATTACTTGATTTCTCAAATTCAATAAATGATATCTTCAAGATCTTTATATTAATAAAGATCTTCAAAATTTTCTTATCTCTCTAAAGCAAATGGATTTGTTAGATTCAGACAATCTGGTGAAGATTTTATAATGTGAAATTTGACCTCGTAACTCTAGCAGTATCACACTTGGAGACAATTTTTAATGTATTTGTTCAATGGTTGTGTACGAATGCTTCTTTGTTTGATACCTCTATAGCTTTATTTGTGAAAGTTAACTGAGGCTTTCGATAGTTTTAGTTTAGTATTGGATATCACTTTTATGAGCATATTAATGCTGTGTTCTGTATATTATATTGTTGTCAACTTATAAGGCATTAATGTAAAATATGTTTCTTTTGTAGTGAGGGGTACACAACTTATATTTACTTTATTCAAGAGTGAAATATGACATTCTTTATTAAGTGAATAAAATTTTGTTCATCAACAATAACAATAATAACATAAAACCTTTATCCCATTATGTTGGGTTGGCTACATGAATTCTTTTTCTTTATTGTGTACTATTACATTTAAATATAATAAAAATATCATTTTTAATACTTTCTAACCAAGTTTTTAGAGGTTTACCTCTATATTTCTTAACATAGGCTAGATCTAATACATTTACTCTCCTAACTGGGTCATTGAAATGCTGATGTTTTATGTGATCAAACAATCTAAGGCGACTATCTCTAATTTTATTTTTCACTAGAGCTATTCCACTATGTTTGTAAGAGGAAAGCTACTCATCCACCTAAGCATTCTTATCTTTGTAATACTTAATTTAATTTTATACTCTCTTTTAATGGCCAATATTTTGTGTCATAATGCATTGCAAGGCTCAACCCCATCATATGGAATTTCCATCAAGTTTTGAGAGGTACTTTTCTATCACACAACATACCTGATACGGTCCTCCACGTCGACTAACCAATTTTAATTCTATTAAAAATATCCCCATCTATTTCACCCTCACTTTGAGCGATAGATCCGTGATATCCAAAATGTGTATTCTTTTTAATGTCTTGATCGTCCAAAGTCACAATCCCCCTTATTGGATCTATTAGTTCTAAAATTCTGTTTCATGTATTCAATTTTAGATCTATTTAAATAAAAGCCTTTAGAATTAAGGTTGACCTTCATAATTCACATTTTTCTTCAACTTCTTCTCTAGTCTTATCAACAAGAAGAATATCGTTAGCAAAAAACATACACCATGGAGCATCCTCTTGCAAATGTCTTGAAAGAATATCATGACTAAAGGAAGAAGATATGAGCTGAAAGCTGCTGTGAATAACATTTTGATCATTATGAAAGACAATTATTGTCTTCTTGTGATTAGTTTTATTCTTCGAGGAAGCTTTCTAGTTAGATCTTTTTCATGCTGGTTTCAATGAAAAATCATTTATATTTGGCTTCTATTGTTGGTAATGCAACGATATCTTTTAAGTTTGTGACATTCAATTGCATGCGCTATGCTTTATATTATGCAAATCGTCGTATATATCAAAGAGCCAACTATTGACACACAGAGACTTTTGCTATATAGTTTCGATCTTTCTCAATTCTTTAGTGTTTGTTCTTTTAAGAGCTTGAAGTTACATACAAATGACGTACTAAACGCCCTTACTTCCTATTTTGGAACTTTATAGTAGCTTTTCAATATGTTGAGATTGTAATAAGGTCAAAATACTCTCAATTTTAATTTTATATATTCATATTTTGAGAATCTTCTTTGCTTTCCTAGATCCTTCATGTCAATTTCTCTTGTATTTTTTGTTTAGATTGGTCATTTATTTGATTTAAACCCTTATAATTTATAATAAACATTGTCATTAGCATATAAAAACAAGATATATTTTTTCTGTGTTTCTTTACTTTGCAATAATAATTGATATTGCATTTATGAAAGTCAATTTTATGTATGAAGCTACCAGACTTCCAATATCATAAATAAGCGTTTGCTTCAAACTAGGGTGGTTTGTAATGAGTTTTGTATGCTATACTCTCTTATACAACTAAGCGTCTGGGCTGAGCGTTGTATTTTCCTTTTGGATCCTAAAAAAGAAGAGCAATTTAACATTCGTCTGCTCTGTATTGCTGTTAGTTCAATCAAGCTTTTATCTCATTTTGTGGGGTCGGCTAAATGAATCCTTTTTCTTTGTAAGGGGCTGTTTGGTAGCACCTAGGATTTGATTCCGCCAAATTCAAATTTCAGAAATCCTGAGGGGCTTAAATCCTGAAAATTGTTGGGTAACATTCATGATAAATCCTATTAAATCTAGTGTGATTGTTTGCCTATAGAGCGGATTTAATGAGCGGACTCTTCCTTTTGAGCCAATGGATTTTGTAAATCTGGCAAAAAACAGGATTTTGAAAATCCGGGATTTAACACGAGAAGGCTGAATTTTTTGTCTACGGAGGTTTTCATTTGCCGTGAGAATTGGTTTTGCTTTTTAGGCCGTTCGTTCAAATCCGCCTCAAATTCGGCCTAATTCCAGCGACCGAAGAGCCCCTAAGAGGCAAATTCTAAAAAAAAAAAAAAAAAAGATTATTTCTAATATTTTATATGAAAGTCTTTTTAGGCCCACCTCTCCCTTTTTTAACATAAGCTAAATCTAATAAATCTACTCTTGTAACCGGGTCATCGAAAGACCATCGTGTTTTATGTGACCAAATTATCTAAGACGACTGTCTCTAATCTATTGTTGTTAGTTTAATCAAGTGAAGTGATTGTCTTTTGTCTATTGGAAACTTTTGATTAACAATATTGTCTTGTAACTTTTGTTGTCATCATGCTTCTAAATGATTTTGTTAATCTATTTATTTTATAAGATTTTCCTACCTTTGGGTAGCTTAATTAGTATCCCATTATTGTTTTATAGGGAGAATGCTTCCCCTATTTCATTGAATAGAGGGGGAAGTTATAACTAATTAAGGCTTCCTTTCAAACATTTTTTTTTTTTAAATTTTTAGTAAAATTTTTTTTAAATTAAAAATTTTTATACTAAAAAGTTTCTAAACAAGTAATAGTGAAAAGCAAGGAATAAAGCAGGTGAATGAAGCTTACATCTTTATTAAAGGAAAGGCAAAAGGCACCAGCTTTTTTCTAAAGATATTTTCTTTTATAAATTCTTTAAAAAGATGATTCTTCGGGACTAACTGGCCTTTTTCCTTCGTAGTTTTTATCGGTGATTATTTCTTCTCAGTGGTTAGACATATATTCACTGTTGAATTAAATTCTGTTTTAATAAAAGTAATATTTTTGAGGGTGCGTAAAATCTCACAAAAATAATTAAATATGGCAATACTTATACACACAAAAACAATATATAATTCAAAAGCAAAATCTTATATTTTATTAAGATTGATGAATTAAGCAATGTTTATATGTTTCTCAACCTATTTTATATTTTTTTTGATAACATTTTATTTCTTCTTTCAAATTTGCTTTAAGAATTTTACCGAAATTTGTTCAAGTCTAATAGTTGGAAAAATTTTAAATTCAACATAAATAATTGATAATCAATAACCAAATATGAATATTAATATGAAGTGAGCTCGAAAAAATAAAAAAAAGCAAAAAATAATGAACAATTTTTAATAAATCATTAATGTTATAATCAAATCAATTGCTCTCTCTCAAGCAACATAAATAAATAAATATTTTAGGTCTTTGTTTCTAGTTTATCTTAATTTTTTTTTTAGCGTTTTTTCTTAATTTTTTGATATTGTTTTATCTCAACTTATTATTTAAGTGTTTATTAATAATTTTATATTTTGTTGAAAATAAGTTAAAATTTAGTAAGTACAACTTAACAAACTTTCTTATCCAATCACCTTAAAAGAATACATGCAAAATTTTCATGTAGAGGGAAAAAAAATTCCTAAACAAAGTATAATCTTATTAAAAAGGTTGCGGTTTTCTCTTATATTTTTTTTGTTATCCCAAAATTTGGGCAAAATAAGATTTTGAGGGGTGAAATTGATTAAGGAATATTTTTTTTATTTATTAACATCAAGTCTCTACTTGTAAAGTAACTCATCAACATGATACTATTCAAAATTTTAATGAAATATTTATGATCTTATTGACGATCAAATTTATAAAATATTAATGAAATATTTATGATCTCCATTTTAGACTGAAGATCATAACAAAATTATAAGAAAAATTAATTCCTACGTGAAAAATTTATCATAAATTAATTTAGTTGATTCGTTTTTTCATAAAATTATAGGGGCGGACACTTCTAAGTTCTAATATAGGTTATGACGAATTAATACGAAGAACAACCGGACGGTTAATTAAAAACATAAAATTTCTTCTTGAAGAAATCCAGTAAAGAAAATATTCTGTTTCGGATAGCTGATGCCTTGTTCTTTATATTATTAAAAGTTTTCTTTACTTTATTAAAAATGCAAGCTTTATGTTTGCTTTTTTTAAAGCCTGTCAGTACTAATTAAGCAATTATTTTGTCTCCGCGGACTTAAAAGATAAATTTTGAAGTCCGGATTTCCACTCTTCTATAAAAGGCGTGCTTGTATGTTCAGTGGAGTGCGCTTGTTTTGATGCTTTCTTCCACGTTGGAGTCTGGAACATAAAGCATGCAATAAATCTGTAAGTGTTTTTTTATTTAATCTTTATACTTTAGTTTCTTTGCAGTATTATTGTAGTACTCTAATTGTTTTACTATCTCGGCTTTTTTGAAATGCCTAAATTAATTGGGTTCAGTCCTTAATGGGTGTTATGAAAATTAGTTTTTGTTATGGGCCACTTTATTTCAATACTTTTACAAATCTTAGGCATTGTTTGTGACAGTTTTTTATTGCTTCTTAAAACAGCTTTTTAGTTTTCTAGTTTAAAAAATTAAAAATTTTATATCAAAAAACTGCTTTAAGAAGCAGTAAAAAAATCTTCCCAAAGGAAGCCTTAGTCTATCGATATCAATTTATTTGAAGTGGCCAAGCTTCACATACAATTGCATGGATATGATTTCCTTCCAGGATCTGAAACTATAGCACTAGTTTATAGGATTCATTTTAAAATTATGAAAACTATTTGTTCTAATGTCAAGAAATTAGTGCAACTAACATTCATAACTACCTTGGTTAAGACCAATCTTCTATCCCCTAATGTAGCCACAAATCAACAAAAAAATTGAATGAAAGAAATTAGTTTTCCAAATTCTTGGATATTAACCTCAGCTATTAGTCCTTAATGATTGATCAATCAAGAAATTGATGTAGAAGTTAGATTCAATCCTAAGAGATCTATTACTTTACCTCGAATTTCTATACCTTCAACCTCTTCCAATAATGCTAGATCTTCCATTGAAGAATTATCTTTAGAAGATAATCCCAATTTTACCTTTACAATCAAATTCTTCATTGTTTGAAATCTAATCTCACAAAAGGGTCAAATATCCTTTAGGACTCCTGAAATGAATTTAAGTACTCATGACTTACAAAATAGGGAGTAAAATTATAGAGACGGTTATACATCATTACTCCCCATCTTATTTTTAATCCTTCCAAAATTGGTATTGGAAGATTACTACTGAAGAAGAGCAAATTGGCCTTTCTGATTTATGTTTTGAGGATTTAGAAAATTTAATAAACAAAGAAAATTGACTTATCCATTTTGCTTTTTGGTTACTCAAAATTATATTAGCTTTTTAAAACTCACCATGAATTAATCCTGGACTAGAGTCTAATTCAGACTAGTCAAATTTAGTTGTCCTAAGGTCTTCTCCTGAAGTAGAGCGTATTGAAAATTTAGGATTATTAATAGATCTTCTAGGATTGAATCGAACTTCGACATCTCCATATGAGGTTTGAAGTATTTGATCAATTTCTTGGTTGATCATTGGTTTTGGAGTAATGGCTTGTGGGAGTGTCCATTGCTCTGGGAATGTAATCTCATTCCATTTAATAACTCAATTTGTTATTATATTAGAAGCTAAAAGATTTATTTCAATTAAAGTGGTCCTACTACCTAGTTGGACAACTTTCTTTACCTCAGGACTTAATGTATTCATTACTTTAAAATGGATTTTATAAACTAATGCTAATATAGTAGTCATATGATATAATATAGTTGTAGTATAGTGTATTAGCTGTATAGTATTGTATAGTAGTAGTATAATGTAGTATAGTATAGAATAGTAGCAATATAATATAGTATAGTTATAATATATTATAGTATAGTATAATATAGTATAATATAATATAATATAGTATAATATAGTGAAGTGTAGTATAATATAGTATTGTGTAATATAATATTATATAATATAATACAGTATGGTATAATATAATATAATATAGTATATTATTGCGATAGTATAATATAATTTACTATAATACTACTATACTATATAATATAAAATTATTGTTTAGTAATAATATATTATAATATAGTATAATATAACTTCTAGTTTAGAAGCCAATTTCTCCAAAAGATTTAAAAAATCTGAGGCAATCCGTTTTCTCAAAGCAATCTTGATACCCAAGTAATGCATCTCTTTAACTTCATTAAATCCCATGAATTTAGAAATAGCTCTTCTTCTATTCCTTTACAAAGACTTGCCAAAAAGAATAGAAGATTTGTGGATGTTCACCTGCTGACCCGTCCAACAACAGTAATCTGAAATAAGTTTCTTGAATTTCCTCAAGTGACCAATTTTGGCTTCCGAGAACATAAGGATATCATCAGCAAATAGTAAATGAGAAATTTTATGAGCCGAAGGAACAACCTTTCAACCCAACTTCCTTCCCTTGAATAAAAAACCATTAGTAAGAAGTTGAGAGCACAAGATGAACAAGTAAGGAGAAAGTGGACATCCTTGTCTAAATCCGCTTTTAGCCTCAATCCACTTAGAACCAACCCCATTAACTTGAACCAAAAACACTAGATCAACCACACACTCCATTAAGAGGTTTGAAAATTTCTTTGGGAAACCAAAATAAACCAAAATTTGTCAAAGGGTATCCCAGGCCATGCTATCATATGCTTGCTCCATATCAGCCTTAATAGCAACAAACCCTTTTTTAGATTTAGAAAATCTAAATTTATAAAAAATTTCTTGTGCAAGAAGAACATTATTCGATAAAGTCCTCCCCTTAATAAAAGCCACTTGAACATGGGAAACCAAACAATGAATCACCTTCAATAGTCTATTCAAAAGAACTTTGGCAATAATTTTATAAATAGAAAGGCAAAGACTAATATGTCGAAAATTAGAAGGAGCTAAAGGAATGTTGATTTTAGGAATAAGAACCACCATAGTCTCCTTCCATTTAGAGCACATCTTACCTGAAGATAAGAAGAGATGAATAGCATCCCAATCATCTAAACCAATCGTCTTCCAATATGCTTTAAAGAATGAGTAAGAGATGCCATCAACACTCGGAGAAATATTTTTGCCTAGATCTTTAATCACAGCCTCCACTTCTTCTAGCAAGAAAGCAGCATTAAGGATATCACAATCTCCTTTATTTAATAAATTCTGATTAGGTGGCCATCCATACAAACAGCAATCTCTAAATCTCCATTTGTTGCTAAAGAATTCAAAAAAGATATCCCTGATAGCTTCGGGATCCTCCACCAGCAAGCCCATATCATTCTTCACTTGCTTAATATGATTTCCATTCCTACGACCATTAGCAAAAGCATGAAAAAACTCGAATTTGTATCACCTTCACCTATCCATTTTACCTTTGCCCTTTGTCTCCACCAAGTACTCGATCAAGAAAGAGTTCAATTGAATTCATTGATTTTAGACCTGAGAAGAAAAAGTTTATCCTGAGAAAACTATCCCACTGATTCCTCCAACTGAAGGTCTTCAATTTCCCTCTTAAGCTTATCCTTCAGTTCAACTAAATCCTGATGCTTTTATTTGCTCCAAAAGTATAAAGCTTTTAAAACACTTGAAAGTTTCTTGTTCAAAACTTCCATAGCATCACCACTTGTCTGTTGACTACATGATCTGCTTACCACCGAAGTTGCAGCCGGATAAGACAACCAAACATCTTCAAACCTCCAAAGTTTCCTGCTACAATTAATTTGATTAAACATTTTTAAAACAATAAGACAATGGTCTGAAGCGACCCTTGCCAGGTGCCTTATTGAGGCGTCATGAATTAATTCCAATGCCTTGGAATTCAACAAACATCTATGTATTCATGAATTTGAGCACTACCATTCTTGTTATTGCACCAGGTATACTTAGGTCCAAGAATCCCAATATCAGGTAGATCGCTTTTATTCATAAAAACTTTCATCTCCAAAGGCCCTTGGGAAAAAAATTTCTTACCTCCTTTCTTATCATTTTGAGAAAGGATGCAGTTGAAATCTCCCCTAACCACATATGTATCTCAGACCTCGAGTGCTTCTCTAAGCAATCCCATAACCTCCTTCTACCATACAAGTCTTTACTACCATAAAAGCAGAGACCACCCATAATCCTTTATTAAAAATCATCAGCTCTCGAACAACACATTGAGCAGAAGCTTCCAACAAAGTAAAACAAGCCAAACCATACCTCAATAAAACGCGGTAAAGAGTAAGAGCACGTGGCGATATATTATAAGCTACCTGATGTATCTCTACATCAGGTAACCTGAGGCAATAAAAATTCCCATAAAACCATGATACCTCCATACATTCCACTAGACGGGAAAACAAGGAAATCTCAACCTACTCCCATGAATTTATAAAAATCATCTCTAGTAATAGATGAAATTTTAGTTTCAACAATACCAACAAAAAGAATATCCCACTCCCTAACAAACTCTTTCAAATACAAGAAAGCCTCCTTATTAGCCCCCCTACAGTTCTAAAAGGCTAAGGAACTCATTTTGTCAAGAAGGGTGTTGACCTTTACTCAAGCAGCCAAACAGAAACAGAAAAAAGAAATAAAAAAATGTGCATAAATGATTACCTGTAGCCGAATTTTGCTCAAATCGCATCCCTGTCGTCGCTACAGTGCCCATACCCTGCTATTCGGCACCGAAGCAGTCCCCTCACACGACAACTCTTGATTCTTCTCCCTTTGCATCGTTAAATACCAAGCCAATGAAACCTTCGTTTTGGACAGACAACCAATCTTCCACTCGACCCTTCCTCCTCTCTCGTTCTATTTGTCCTCCCACGAATCCGCTCCTCCGACTTCCCTTCCTCTAGGATCAACAGTTACAACCTCTCGATCAGAGCCGACGACGAGAGCCATTCGCTGTGAAGTTATATTCTCCCTTCCCCGTTCACTACAACCGGCTTTACCTCCCTCTGAATCCTCCCAGATCCACCGAACTCCGTCCTGATACCAAATTCAAGACCTCCGCCTCCCTTGCCCGACCTCCTTGCTTCCTCGGCCCTGAGAGAGAGAGAGAGAGATAGAAGAGAGAGAGAGAGAGAGAGAGAGAGAGAGAGAGCTTTCAATCTTACCTGCCCTAGCCGAAGGTCCCATCTGCGTCCGAACTCCTCTTCTCCATAAATAATTATTGTAATTATAATTAATTATTATTATTTAATTATTTAGTTATAATTAACTAAAATTAATTATAATTAAAAAAAGAAAAGCAAAACACTCTTGCCTCGATCTACGTGCCAACACCACCGTCGGGCACTAATTAAGGTATAACCATTCTAACCCTAAAACTCCGAGAACCCATTTTCGATGTTTGCAACGCGACAAAACAACCACCTATACACGTTTTTCTTAGCGTGGTTGGAGGAAGTGTGTCGCGATGCTTGCAATGAAGCAGGTAATCACCTAAAGTCCACTCTTCAGAGTTCGTAACGCATTGGAAAACTGCCTATACACGCTTTTCTTAGCGTGGTGGGATGGGAACCCGATGTGATGCGTACGACGAAGCGGGGATACCCATAAGTACGCGCTTGTGGGGAAACGACTGTTTTTCTTTTGAAACAGATACCGAAGACCCATACACGCTTTTCTTAGCATGGTGGGGGACCAAAAAAAATATATGACCGCGGTGTCCTCGTCCAAGGACACCTACCATACACGCTTTTCTTAACGTGGTGAGAAAGGTCTAGTTTCCCGTAGTTTTCTCTTAAACGGAGGAGACGCAGGGAGGCTGCCAAAATTTCGGGTAAAAATATGACTGTACTCGTTCTTGTTTGAACTCAAAAAGGACATGCAAGAACTTGGACTCAAATGAACACGAACTAGTAGACTTGAGCATGAAACACAAGGACCTGTACTTGAACAAAATTTAAATGATTAAGCAAGACTTGAACACAAATGAGCCTAACTCAAGTTGGACTTGATTTGCATACTAGGCATGACTTGAACATCTGAACTTGAGCAAGGATTTGACTTGGACCATAAAGGACTTATACTTGAACAAGAACAGTGATTTTGTGGACCTAAACCTAAAAAAAATCTAAATGATTTCTAAAGGTCAAATTCAAATGAAATAAAATCAAATTAGAGTTGAATTCAAATCAAATGAACATAACTTGAACTTGCAAAGACTTCAAAAAACTATGAACAATCAATTTAAACATGTACTCTAAGCTTGTACTTGAATTCGGGCTATACGACATTAAGTGGGGACTTGTAAACTTGATAAATTTAGGTCTGAATGAAACTGAACTTGGATTCAAACACATATAAGGAACAAAGCTTGAATCACACACGAGGAAACTCAAACTACAAGAACACTTATACGGTCAATATTGACTCAATGTCGGATGAAATAAATTGATCCTGCAAGCAAATGTGCTATGATGTGATAAATACAAACATCCACGGGCTCTTGTAGCGAGGATATTGCAACATCCTTGTGACCAACATCAAGGTACAAGCAGGCACACTACAAGACCTCAATGCGCACAAACAAAACATGTAGTGGACTCGTACAACGGTCTCTACGAGATTAGGTGCATCATACCTGCAAGAACAACAAGTTGTTGCAGAATACATGTCCTAAATGTATTATTAAAACCTCCAACACAATTGACAATGTCTGTTGATTGAAGAAGGTGACATTGGAGGCCAATAGTGAAATACCTATCCCTACAGATAAATACAATCAACAAGCCACCTGAGATTGATGAAAGGTGGATATGATGAAGGCGACAATGGCTCTTTTACGAACACCTCTAGGAGGTTGTAGTGGATACAACAGGTCCCTACAAACACAAGCCACTTGTGGATAACAACAATGGATATATCATAGGTACAACAAATCATTGTGGACACAAGTACAAGTATCACCAGCAACAGCGATGATTGAGATTAGCAAGTACGTCGGGTACAAGGACAACTCGATGTGCGAAAAAGGACACCCTGGCAGAATGGAAGAGGTGTTTGAACAAATTAAAACTAAATTCCCTGGTATTCTAAAGTCTCTTTTTAATTTTCTACTTGAGAAGAAAATAGCTCTGGTATACCCAAACGTCGAAAATAACAAGTTTACTATGTTGGTGATCTTGAAAGGAGTTCTTTTCAAAGCTGCAGTCACAAATTTCAAGAAGCACTTCCCTAGTGAATAAGAAAGGGGGAGTCAACATCAAGATAATGGGATGCCTCACGACATCCAAATACCGCTACCAATTTTACAATCTTAGTACAAGCAGACAGAAGGCGTCTACAATTTACAACGCACCGCCACCGGATCTACAATCTTAGTACAAGCAGACAGAATGCGTCTACAATTTATAACGCACCACCACCGGATCCTCAACACTCGTATTAGTGGATAAAAGGCGTGTATAAACTCTCAAATGAAATATTGTGTGCACTCAAATGGCAATTGGCTGCACAACTGAAATATTTTAAAATACCTCTGTACGTGCACTGTAATTTGTATACACATAGGTACACTAAAGGGTAAAATACAATCTAGACCTGCATGGGCCCGACGAGCGTGTCATTGGAACACACGTGACGTCTAGGAATGCTGCGCGGGTCGATTCTCAAACAATCTTTTGCCAATAAGGACGTGGTACGTGTCCTCTGACCGGCGATTTTGCCGCCAAATAGCACCGCAGGATAAACGGTTATGACCTGAGGCCCTTTGAACCGAATAGTTTTGCCGCCAAATGGCACCACGAAATACAGGTTATGGCCAGAGCCAATACGCTCCTTAATGGCATCAAATTCTTGAGATATGAATCAATAGGATATGATAGATAGGGCACAAAGCCCCCTGTTAGCTAAGGTGAATTCAAATTTATCCCCTTAGACAAATATCCATCCCAAGTCTACAAGGTACCCTTGGACGAAGCAACCCATGGCAGCCGACAATGATCCTTTTGTCAAGTTGGCTCAACTACCTCCTCTGACTAAGTAGACCAGGGACCACGATGGCCAGGGACGACGGAACCATGGGTTCTGGATCGGGTCCATCATATATTCCCCTACTATCTGCTTTAAATGCTAGATGGTGAAATTTCTATTTTAAATATAAAACCTTCAATTTTCCAACATCCAATCCTATGCTGCTACTATATGCCATATAACACATATCTTTACGTATCTGATTGATGACTAGCCTTAATCGAAAGTTCTCTCTTATTATCGGGAGGGGTAATTAACTATAGGGGCTTACGCCTATAAGAAATCAGAACTCAAATCATAAAGTCCTCGCAAAATGAGGGCAAAATCTCTAGGTAGTGTCTAATTTACAAACCCATCTGCCTTCCAAAATTTACCATGGAACTTAATCCGTTAAAACTCCATCGCCAAAGAAAAAGTAGCAATCAGCGGGCGGAGGCTGGGGCCAAATTTTCGGAACCCACAGATTTCTGGCGACTCCGCTGGGGATTAGATTCTGTTTTCATCTTAGCCTAGTTATCTCAAAGCTATAGTAGTAGCAAAAATCAAATTGAGTTTAAAACTCAGAACTCTTTCAAAATGGTCATTTAGAGAATTAAAATTTTTAATATTCTAAAAATGATCGTTCGAATACATTCATTAAGATAATACATTTAGCGGTACTTTAAATTTGCATTATTTAAATTGCTCGCTAATATTATCAACTTTTATTTTCTGTTATGTGTAAGTCTCTGCACTATGAAAGCGTGGGATAATGTATCAGATTCTGATTGCTAACCCTTACCTTTCATTCGTGAAGATGGATCTATAGAATATCCCAATGACCGTCTAGCTGGGCTAGGACGAGGAGCCAGGATTCAGCTGGCAAACGTTGTTATTTAAACTGGAAATGCTAGAGCGACCATCCAGTTTGGTAGCATTGATTTACCTACTGTCGTTGCAAATACTACTTCCATTCCTGCGAATGGCAAGAATGTCGAGCAGTCTGCCAACAGACGTAATACTGATGAAGTTCCCATCCATCGTGTGCATCTGCCGACACAACTACCTATTGATGAAAATCCTCATGAGAGGGTTTCTGTGATCGAGAGCCTATCACAGCCTGAGGCCCTGACCACAAGAAGAATTGTGAATGGTGGAATAGTCTCTATGGTGACTGCAAACATCACGGCCTTGTCAACCGGGTTATCTGCACTTGGGAAACATAATGTTGAAGCCTCCTCACCTGGAGGAAGGCCTACAAGGAGGTAGAGAAGGAACATGAATGCTGAACTCCGAGCTCAACAGTAATTGATGACTGTCCACCCTTAAAATCTACCTTCCCAGGAACTTGAAGCCAACATTCCAACCTTGAACGGGTTTACGAATTGGAAGTGTGTAAAGAGAAATAGCTCTACTGGAGAGCTAAAACAATCTTTTTGGGATCAATGGCTTAAAGCCCAAATCCCACCTAGGAAGAAAGAGCCTGAGACTCTTTCAGCTCGGGTATACCGAGTTCTAAAAACAGTAAAAGAGAATGGATGAAGAGAAGATACCAGCGGCCACTAACGGTCGAGACCAGGAGAACTCCGCCAAGAGAACGCCTATCCTTTACGGCGGAGATAAGAGAAAGGAAGCTTATTCCACACGGTGAACATCAGGGCGTGACACCTGAACCATAGGTTCGAGGATCTGCCGCTGAAAGGTACCGGTGGAAAGGAAAACAAGTATGGAGGCCAAAGCCTCGGAGAAATGAAAAAAAAAAGAGTTGATTTGGGCGTGACATCTGGTGATGCTTCCTGGAGATCTGCCCCAAACAATAAACAATGTCAGATATGGATTCCAAAGAAGACCCACGACGACTCCCCTCCAGACGGTAGACACCTTGGAATATCCTCCAGGGGATCTCGTCGCCCACATTCCCCTTCAAAAGAAGAGACTAACTTCGACCACGCGCAGTCCACTAGTCGAAGAAATCTTCTTTCCTAACCAAGAACTGGAGATCCAATGGCATCGCCACTCGGAGATCTAAATAGTAGAAGAAAATATATAAGAAGAACAAAATATAGAAGGGGAAGAATACCTTGAAGGGGAAGAAAATATCGAGGAATATATAGAGGAAAACCTAAAAGAAGAATTTGAAGAAACAAATAACGCCTTGAAAATGAAAGTTGTCTATATGGTGACACATATAGACATTGATGATGGCGCCAATTATGATGATGATGAAGATATTAGCGTCATGCCTAATCCTCCTGCTGCTCCTCCAAACTTTCAAATACCTCATGTCTCAGGAGTACATGGCGCTCCTTAAGGTGGTAATGAAGTCAATAACATTACACGTCAACCCACTCCACAGAACATTTCAAGAACTTCTGAACCTATGACTGCTGCACAATTGGAAGGAATTATCACCGAGAAGATCAAGGCCATCATAGTCGTTGATCAGGCAGAAAAACTAGTGGGCAAGGGTCATCCATACCCTGCTAAATACGATCAAGTGTCATATCCAAAAGGATACTCTATACAAAAGTTTAATACTTTCAATCGTACTAATAATTCCCGATAGCATTTGGCACAATTTAAGGCCACCTATGGGAATACAAGGGGAAACGGTGCCTTACTCTTCCGACAATTCGTCAGTAGTTTGACAACAACCGCTTTCGAATGGTATGCTGAACTGCCGAATGATTCTGTGAAGACTTTCGTAGAATTGGAAAATATATTCGTGAAGAAATTCCCTAGTGCAACTAAAAAGATAACAATCGCTGACCTCGCTCTAGAAAAGAGAATGAGGGAAGATCAGTGACTAAATAAATCACTCGCTGGCAAAATCTGAGTATAAAATGTGAGCAGCAATTAGAAGAGGAGCATGTTGTACAGTTGTTAATGGATAATATTGATGATAAGATGCAACCCTTCCTATGCATGGCTACAATCAACAAATTTCAAGACTTGCTAGACAAAGTGGCCAAGTTTGAGAAACTGAACTTATCCAGACCAGAAAATCACTCTGATAAGCCCAAAAAGGCTAAGGCCCCGGGTGCTAGAAGGGGTGAGGCCGACTCTACGTTTTTCTCCTGAAATAACAAAGAAAAACATGTGGTTTATAACATAGATAAGGGCAAGCAGCCAATACAGTATGAAGAAAAACTCAAACATGCATACAATCCTAACCCCAACCAAAGCTGATACTTTGGGGGAACGATAAGCCACGAACTTATCAAGGAGGTGGAGAGCGCCCGAGACAGACAATCAGAACTAGTGATAGAATGTTCCCATCCCTCAAAGAAAAGATGAATAAGGAATATTCATTCAAGAGGGAGAGTGTCACCAAATTATTTCGACAAGCACTAAAAGCGGGCTTAGAATTACCTGAATGCAAGAGGCCCGAAGAGTCGAAACACACTGGTGACCCAAAATTATTACCCATACCATAGGGTAGTCAGCCATCCTATTGAAGATTGCTATATCTTTAAGGATTTGCTCGAAAGAAAATATCAAAAGGGGGAACTCACATTGTCAGACAATGTGTTGACTCACCCCAGAAAAGAATCAACTCAGGTAGTTACAACTTCCTCCGTACCCCCGGTTGAAGAAAGAAAAAATGAAAGGAAGCCAACTCAAGAAGAGCAGTGGGAGATTGCGATCTCTAAGAAACCTTTAAAAATGCTGAAGCAGCTTGAAGGAGTTCCAGGTATAAAGTGGAAGTCTCCTATCGAGCCAGTGTTAAATTTGAATGCTCTGCCTATGATACGAGCTTCTACTTCTAAGTATTTCCCCAATCAAGCTGGCACTTCAAATTCTAGAAAGGTGAAGACCTCCAAGAAGAAAACCAAATTGAAGAAGCCCAAGGAAAAGATGACTGCAACTCAAAGGGTTATTGATAATCTGGATGAATACTACCAGACTGTGAGGCGACCTATTAGCCTCGCTGACTTCATGTCAGGGCTTAAAAAAGATTAAGCTGAAGAAAATGATGAGAATTCCTTTCCGATAAAAGTATGTCGGGTCATCTCAGTGACGCCAAATGTACTGATAAAAGAAGAATACATTGAAGAAGTACCCTCTGAATCCTATATGATGGTGTTGCCAATGGATTACAATTAGGAGAAGGATCTATACTTTCCAAAGGAAGATGGGTCAGACCCCAACATAGCATCGTAGATGGGACATATAAGCTTGGGTGGTGATTCAGAATCAACAGACGAATCCCTGGATGCAACAATGGCCGACTCTGAAGAGAATGTCCTATTAAATGAGTTTAAGTCAGAGGAAGTTGATCAAGTGCAACTAAGGAGTGGTAAGATATTACCGCCTCCATCGAAGAAAGGGATCTCGAATAAAGATAAGGGGAAAGAGATAGTCATCAACGATGATATTATTACTGAAGATCCTAAGGAAAAGAATATTTCAGCCACAGGGGTAGATTATAATATATTAACCCATCTAATAAAAATACCTGCACAGCTTAGCATATATGACGCTCTTATAATGTCTAAAGAACTTCGGGAGACTTTGATTCAGCCTCTCAAAGACCTCAAAAGGTACGAGGCATATTTTGCTGAGCGTAATATGACGGAGGTCCTGCAGGCTCGAAATGAGCCGTTCATCACTTTCACTGAAGAAGATATGATGCTCGGAACGGCAGATCATAATCGCCCTTCGTATATTATGGCCGAAAGCGATGGGCTGATGATTAGTCGAATCCTAATTGATCCAGGGTCATCCATAAATCTAATGAGCTTGAAAGCAGTAAGATCATTGTCTTGATGTGGAGCATCTTGGATCAGATAAGCTAATGGTACATAGATTTAATGAGAAAGGGCAGAAGACCCAGGGATCATTTACGCTCTCTCTCATATTCGGAGAACTTCATACAGATGTCAAATTCCATGTGATTGATGTAGATACCGCATTTAAGGCGCTTCTTGGTCGCCCATGGTTGCATGAGCACGGCATCGTCCCATCAACACTATACTAATGCATGAAATACCTCAGGGATAGAGAGGAATTCAGAATCTCTGGTGACATCCAACCGTTTGCAGTTCATGAAGTGAAGATTTATGAAGATGCAAAGTACTTCATTCCAAAGAAGCTGAAGTCATCGAGCTCTCTTGAGGTCCAGGCATCAGACCCAGAAGTTGCAAAACAACCTAAACAAAAACCAAGAAGCAGTTGGGGAGAAAGAAAACAATGCCGACTCTTCCCAAAGCATCCACTACCCCAAAAGAAAGGAAATACGTACCTCATTTAGGGAGTCACACAGATGAAAGTGATGCCGCCCCTATAAAATCCCGGAGGATACGCAAGTCAATGGACAAAAGGAATATGAAGGTTGAATATTCAAATGATGATTATGATTATGATTCTATCTACATGAATATTGTGCATGGTGTATTCTCCAGGAGAATAGATAGTCTATCAATCTCAGATAGCGTACTCGTAATCACACGTGTTCCCTTGCAGCACTTCAAAGAAGTCATTCCTCGAGAGGTGCATAATGTTGAAGAGCTCATGACATTTTATATACCTCCCCCAAAAGAAAAGGGTAGACCAGCTAGTCTATTTTATTCAATCGGGAAACTCGAAGAAGAAATAAATTATGACTGGTTCCGTACGCTCGTTGATTCTAGGGAACTAGTACCTATGAGATTTCCCATATATAATACCAGAAACATCCAAAGAATATTACGAAAGCAAGGTAAAACTCGTTCCTCCAAACAACAAGTTCGTTTCTACTTGAGCCTCTGGTATCGAAGAAATCCCCACTCAATAAAGAAGAATGACATTTTTGCGAAAAAGGTTCTAGAATTTATTGTACGGAAATACCCCAGAAATGAGATTTGCCGAGAAATCACAAGTGGTGAAATTAAATCCAATGATGAGGGTGATAAAGAGGTGTACGAAGTTGATAAATATGATGATCAACTCGTAGAGGCCGAGCCTGCACCAGAAGAATTAGAAGATAGTGGACAGACAGCCACCATGGATGAACTAAAAGAAATCAACTTGAGAACTGAGGAAGACCCTCACCCAACCTTTATTAGTTCTCTCCAATCCGAGAAATAAATAGAAAAAATAAAGCAACTTCTTTGTGAATTCAGGGACTGTTTTGCCTGGACATATGCCAAGATACCTGGCTTATCCCCTGATGTAGCAGTTCACAGATTAGTCGTTAAACCAGATGTAGCACCCGTCAAACAAGCCCCAAGAAGAATGTGATTGGAGATTGAAGAATATGTGATTGCATAAATGAAGAAACTTATAGAGGCAGACTTCATCCGTGAAGAAAAGTATGCTGATTGGATTGTCAATATTGTTCCTGTAAAGAAGAATAATTGACAGATTCATGTCTTTATTGATTTTCGGGACCTCAATAAGGCATGTCCAAAAGATGACTTTTCACTCGCTGTATCAGAACTAATAGTGGATAACACTTCCAACTATGATATATTCTTATTTATGGATGAATCATTAGACTACAATCAAATTAAAATGGCACCTGAAGATGAAAAGCAAACATCATTCAAGACGCCCATCGGCATTTTCTACTACACAATTATGCCCTTTGGCCTGAAGAATGGTGGTGCCACCTAACAACGGGCAATGACTCGTATATTTAATGAGTTAGAACATCAACAAGTCTATAATGCACAAAGCTCTGAACCAATGATTTTTCGCCATCGACCTAGTATAAAACTATCTGGTTTAGGTCCCTGGCATCTACCCCTTCATAAAGCCCGCCAAAGCAAAAAAACAAAGGGCAGAAGGCATACAAATCTTTTGACAAGTCAGTAAAGACGAATCAGATAACCCTTCACCAAGTTCGTCACTCAGAGCACTTGATAGGAGCAAAATCTCAGGACTCAAGCCAAGGATATGGAATGAGCACCCTGGATAACATCTATAAATGTCCCTAAAGATTGGGGGTATTTTAAATATTTATTTGGGTCGACATCGCGCTGTATGTCGAGATCCCCAAATAAATATTTAAATTTTTGTCAAGATAAAACCAGATGATGGAAGAATGTTGAACATATACAAAAAGGCTATAAACTAAAGTGATCATAGTGATTAAAGAAAATAAATGGTGGCGATGTTATCCACTATCATTAATCTACAGAGTTATGCTTTAGAGACTTAAGTACAAAGTACTTTATCTCTATTCCATGGATCTCTATTCGACCAAGAGCAAATATATCAATTATACTGAAGATTACAAGTGCATCTAAAGATCCATGAATGCACAGAGATGGACTCTTGGAGAGATGGACTCTTGGAGATCTAAAGAATGAAAATCTTAGTGTGACATCCAAGCAAATTTTTAGATATCCACTAAATAAAAACCCTAGTGTGATATCTAGAACGAATCTCTAGAGATCCACAGGGTCAATCATCATACAACAAACGTGGTTCGCTCTAGACGCATACCACATTTATTGGGGGGCATTTATTGACCTTTACTCAAGCATCCAAACAGAAACAGACAAAAGAAATAAAAAAAATGTGCATAAATGATTACCTGTAGCCAAATCCTGCGCTTCAAATCACATCCCTGCTCAAATCACATCCCTGTAGCCAAATAAAAAAATGTGCATAAATGATTACCTGTGCCCATACCCTGCGATTCAGTGCCGATGCAGTCCCCTTACGCAACAACTATTCGATTCTTCTCCCTTTGCGCCGTTAAATACCAAGTCAATGAAACCTTCGTTTCGGACATACAACCAATCTTCCACTCGACCCTTCCTCCTCTCTCGCTCTATTTGTTCTCCCACAAATTCGCTCCTTTGACGACTTCCCTTCCTCAAGGATCGGATGTTACGACCTCTCAATTGGAGCCGACGACGAGAGCCACTCGCTGTGAAGTTACTTTCTCCCTTCCCCGTTCACTACAACCGACTCTACCTCCCTCTGAATCCTCCAAGATCCATCGAACTCCATCCTGATACCAACGTCAAGACCTCCGCCTCCCTTGCCCGACCCCTTGCTTCCTCTGCCCTGAGAGAGAGAGAGAGACCGACTCTACCTCCCTCTGAATCCTCCAAGATCCATCGAACTCCATCCTGATACCAACGTCAAGACCTCCGCCTCCCTTGCCCGACCCCTTGCTTCCTCTGCCCTGAGAGAGAGAGAGAGAGAAAGAGAGAGAGAGAGTTTTCACTCTTACGTGCCCTAGTCGAAGCTCCCATCTGCAACCGAACTCCCTCCTCCCACGCGCAAACCTCCGACCTAAACCCAAAGCCAACAAGCCTCCTGATCTCATATAGTTGAACTACCTTCCTCTCTGTCGAGCCCATCCCCTCTCTACCCGAGCTTAGCCTAGGAAATTAGGTTTATATTAGTATCAGAGATGTCTTTTATAGGTATTTTGTTTATTTTTTTATTATCAATTAAAATTAATCTTCTCTTTAATTATAATTAATTAATTTTAATAATGGTTAATTATGGTTAATTAAAATTAATTTTAATTAAGTATTTTAATTAAAATTATTTTATTATTAATAATAATTAGTTAAAATTAAAATTAATTTTAATTAATTATCTTAATAATAGATTAGATACTAAAGAGAGAGAAAGATATATGTATAAGTTAGCCAAACAAAGAGATAGGAGTAGTAAGGATATAGTTCAAGTGAAGTGTATTAAAGATGAAGATTAAAAAATACTT